>NC_037685.1:34384846-34464688 GCF_003255815.1 Theropithecus gelada | reverse complement strand
GAAGAGAAACCCATCACTTCCTTCCTTCCTTCCTTCCTTCCTTCCTTCCTTCCTTCCTTCCTTCCTTCCTTCCTTCCTTTCCTTTCTTTCCTTTCTTTCCTTTCTTTCCTCCTTTCTTCCCCTTCTTCCCCTTCTTTTCTTTCCTTCTTTCCGGAGTTTCACTCTTGTTGCCCATGCTGGAGTGCAATGGCGCGATCTCAGCTCACCACAACCTCCGCTTCCCTGGTTCAAGTGATTCTCCTGCCTCAACCTCCTGAGTAGCTGGGATTACAGGCATGTGCCACCACGCCCGGCTAATTTTGTATTTTTAGTAGAGACAGGGTTTCTCCATGTTTGTCAGGCTGGTCTCGAACTCCCAACCTCAGGTGATCCACCTGCCTCGGCCTCCCAAAGTGTGGGATTACAGGCATGAGCCACCGCGCCCGGCTGGGGGAAGGCGTTTCTAATGAAGTTTCTAATGAAGTGAGATCTGTCGTTGGGTCTCCCTGCACCCAGCTCCTGCTCTCCAGAGTCCCTGACTCTGAGCAGCCTACCTTCCTCTCCACCCTGCCCCAGTGCAGCCCCGAGGCTGGGCCCAGGAGCCTCCCACAGCCAGGGCTGGCAGACTCTTCAAGGAGAACTAACCAATGGTTAATAATTTGCCACACCTGGAACTACTTTGAAATGCATTATTCTTTCAATAATAAATGACTTATTGAGTGAGGCTAGAGCATCTGTTGAATCATTTACTGACCTCAGGTGACCTGCACATTCCCCTTCTCCTGCAGGCACTTAAAGAGGGTTGCTGGGCCCCAGATGTGGGTGTTCTCTGCTGCTGCTCCTCAGCCTGGGTGGAGAGTCATTCACTCGTTCACCCCACACAGTTCTGAGCACCTGGTCCCTGGCCCAGTGAACACCATAAAAAAATCCTGCCCTAAGCGAGCTTTTGTTCTAGAGGGGAAAGTGACAAAATAGTTAAGTGCATTATTTTTTATCTATACAAATAGATTGTAGTAAATGGGTGAAGAAAGTGAGAATGAGGATATAAATGATCGACAATGAGGGTATGTTTGGTTTTTTGTACACAAGGGTAGGACTTTCTGGAGACTGAGACCTGCAGGAGAGAAGATCTAATTGTGGGAGAAGATGGGGAAACGCATTTGCTCGCAGGCAAGGGGACAGGCAAACAGGAATGTGGGATACTGTCAGAAACACATCAGGCCAGGGTGGCTGGAACACTGAATGAAGGGGACCCAGTCAAGTACAGCACCCCATCATGAGTTTCATTGTTTTTCTACTGCAGGAAAGCAGCATGGCGTGATATTTTTAAGAATCCACTCTGGCTTTTCTATTGAAAGATCCCAGGGAAACCAAGGGTGAATGTGGGTAGGTCAGCTAGCAGGCTGTTGGGGCCCTGAAAATTCATGACGCCTTGGGCCACAGTGATGGAGGCAAAGGTGTAGAGAGAAAGGGTTATTGTTGGGACAAATGCGCCTGGACAGGCAGGTTGGCGCTCCTGCAGGCATGTGTGGGCTCACATAGGTGAGGCATATGTGTGGGGCATGGCTGCGCACTGAGTGACATGACACATGTCTTAAAGGCACACATGTTTATTTCCCAGGGACAGATAAATTTTGAGCAGTCTGGGAAAGCATCAAGGTAACTGACTAAATTCTGTCAGTTTAGCCTTGAGAAGTGTGAATTACATGTTCACATGCATGTAATTCAGCTTCCAAAGCAATTCTTTGACCCCAGTGAAGCACAGTTGACCCTTAAACAACAAGGGTTTGAACTGCAAAAGTCCACTTATGTGCATTTTCTTTTTTCTTTTCTCTTTTCTTTTCCTTCCTTACTTCCTTTCTTTCTCTTTCTTTCTCTCTCTCTCCCTTTCTTTCTTTCCTTTTCTCTTTCTTTCTTTCTTTCTTTCTTTCTTTCTTTCTTTCTTTCTTTCTTTCTTTCTTTCTTTCTTTCTTTCTTTCCTTCCTTCCTTCCTTCCTTCCTTCCTTCCTTCCTCCCTCCCTCCCTCCCTCCCTCCCTCCCTCCCTTCCTTCCTTCCTTCCTTCTCTCTCTCTCTTTCTCTCTCTTCCTTTCTTTCTTCCTTTCTTCCTCTTTCTTTCTTCCTCTTTCTTTCTTCCTTCCTTTCTTTTTTTTTTTTTTTTTTTGAGATGAAGTCTCACTCTGTCACCCAGGCTGGAGTGCAATGGCATGATCTTGGCTCACTCTAACCTTCACCTCCTGGGGTTCAAGCGATTGTCCTCTCTCAGCCTGCTGAGGTGCTGGGATGTGCACCGCCACGTCCAGCTAATTTTTCTGTATTTTTATAGAGACAGGGTTTCACCATATTGGCCAGGCTGGTCTTGAACTCCTGACCCCAAGTGAACCATCCGCCTCAGCCTCCCAAAGTGCTGGGATTACAGGCATGAGCTGTGCCCAGCCTACATGCAGATTTTCTTCAGCTTCTTCCACCTCTGAGACAGCAAGGCCAATACCTCATCTTCCTCTTCCTCTTCAGCCTACTCAACACGAAGATGATGAGAATGAAGACCTTGATGATCCACTTCCATGTGTATCTTCTCCTCAATGATTTTCCACAATGATTGTCTTAATGACAGTTTCCTTTCTCTAGCTTACTTTGTTGTAAGAATGTAGTATATAATGCACAGAGCATACAAAATATGTGTTCATCAACTTTATGTTACTGGCAAGGCTACCAGCCAGGAGTAGGCTATTACTAGTTAAGGTTTTGGGGAGTCAAAAATTATATGTGGTTTTTTGGTTGCACAGGGCGTTGACACCCCAACCCCTGCATTGTTAATCAATTATATATTATTCCCTGTGCTTCTTGGTGCACAAATTTAAATGAGTAGCTTCTGATGCTCCTTTTGTTAAGCAGTCTTATTCCTTAGTCTGGCAAGTGGTTCTGTGAGCTTGGAAGCAAGAGAGAGCTATGTCATCTCTTATGGGAGATGAGGTTTAATCGTTTGGAAGAAAGCGCTTGATTTGAACAGGCACTGATTAATGTCTAGATTTTTTTTGATCCTTCCTTCCTTCCTTCCTTCCTTCCTTCCTCCCTCCCTCCCTCCCTCCCTCCCTCCCTTCCTTTCCTTCCTCCCTCCCTCCCTCCCTCCCTCCCTTCCTTTCCTTCCTTTCCTTCCTGACAGGGTCTCACTCTGTCACCCAGGCTGGAGTGCAATGACATGATCACGGCTCACTGCAGCCTTTACTTCCCAGGCTCAGGTGATTCTACCACCTCAGCCTCCTGAGTAGCTGGGACTACAGGTGCATGCCACCACGCCTGGCCAGTTTTTTGTATGTTTTTGTCGAGACAGGGTTTTGCCATGTTGCCCAGGCTGGTCTCAAACTACTGGGCTCAAGCGATTTTCCTGCCTTTGCCTCCCAAAGTGTTGGGATTACAGGCATGAGCCATAGTCCCTGGCCAATGGCTGATTTTCAGAGAGTCAGCATCATACACTGATGGGCTCAGAAGGATCTTGGCGACAGTGAGCTCTGCATCTAGTAGGTGCCGCGCGGGCCTTGCTGACTATATAGTATGGCATCTCTGGCTAGTCGTCAGATCCTTCACTTGCTAGTTGCAATGAACAATGCTTTCATCTCCTCATGAGTCAGCCACATGACTTGGGCAGCAGAAATAATTAATATCCTACTCCCTTAGCCAGGCGTGATGGCATGCACCTCTAGTGTCAGCTATGTGAGAGGGTCGCTTGAGCCCAGGAGTTTCAGGTTACAATGAGCTATGATTATGCCACTGCACCCCAGGATGGGTGGCAAAGTGAGACCCTGGGTGGCAAAGTGTCTCTCAAAAAATAAATCTTACTCGCGTTTCTTCATTTTATTGTTACTAAATTGTGTACAAATATGCCAAGTACATCTTTTTTTAAGGAAGAAGACTAAGACGGTTAATCATACATAATGGCTGTAGATTCTCAGTACTGGTTGTCGTGTGGGAAAGTGCTGGGAAGACGGGATTATAAAATGAGGGCCCTGTGAAGAAGTGAAAGGCATGGATTAGCTGGTGGGAGAACAGGGAGACAAGAAAGCCGTGGATGAACCAGAGAAGGCTTTGAAGCTCCGTGGTAAGAAATCTCTGAGGTGCCTACGGCACAGAAGGACCCATGTTGAACCCAGAGTGCGGGTGTGGAGGGGGGTTTGGAGGACCCAGGAGAGAGGTGGACAGGGCCCCCATTGCCTGTTGCTTAGGTTGATATAGAAAGAACAGGTAGTAGAGTGAAGTGGGAAGGGATGAGAAAATGGGCTTTGAGCATGTTTTAGGAATGGAGGAATGTTAGAGGAATAATAACAGAAGAAGATCACAGCTTGACGGGTGCCACCTGAGTTTAATTTACTTGGCCATGAGCCAAAATAACTGGGTTGGGACCATGTCGAGAACACCTGTGGTGTGGGTGCTCCACCCTCACGAGAGATCCATTCCAGCAATTCCTGTGCCTGGTGAGCACTGAACTTTAGGGCATGGAGAATGGCTATTTCGGCTGCAGAGAATGGGAGGAGATTGAAGAAATCAGGTGTGTCAGGCTCCCCTTGGAGCCAGGCCATGGGAAACTTTATAAGGACAGAGGCCCTGGTGAACTTGGAAGGATTTTGTTTCTTTTGGGCATGCAGGGTTTGGGGTCTGAGCAGAATTGCTGGAGCGTTAATGAGAAGCTGTGCTGGCGATGTGCTGCACCATTCCTTCCCTGCCAGCACTCAGTTAATGCATATTTGCACCGGTGTGTGTCCTTGCACCCTCTTTCTGAAACCCATTTGCAGAATCCAGGCCTTTAGGAAACTTTTGCTATTGCAGACTTATTTATAGCTGTAAGTTATTTAATATTTATATTTGTAACTGAGAATTTGATACCATGGACTCGTAATGGATTTTGGAGTTTAAATATGTTAAAATAGGTAATTTTTAGAGGATGTGTTCATTCATGTGACAAATCTGGGTGACTTCTGTGTACCCAGCATGTTCTAGGTGTGGGTGGCTTAGAAGCAGACAACAGAAAAACCCCATCCTCGTGGAGCCTGGATGCTTCCGGAGGAAAACATGATTTCAAAAAGAGTGAAATGTAATAGCCCTTCTAATGTTGACAGGTGCTGAGTAGAAAATTTAAGCGTGGGCAGGGGCAGAGGGTGAGCCTCATAGGGTCAGTGTGACTGTTTCTGGATATACTTTGCAGGTTGAAATAATAGGACTTGCTGATGGCTTAGATATGTCCTATCTAAGAGTGACAAAGTAGGGATGGCCTGCAGGGTCACCTGAAGGTTGTCTTTTTTTTGGAAAATCTGGGCAAGGGGAAAGATGTGACGGCTGATAACTGAGAGGGAGAAGCCTGGGAGGAGCAGGATGTTTTTGTGGGATGATAAGGTGTTCTGTTTGGACACTGTTTAGTTTGATATGCTTATCAGACACCCAAGAGGAGGAGGTGTTGAATCAGCAGTTGGTTATGAGTCAGGGGTTTTGTATGTGCCCTTAGGCACTCGCCACTTTTTTTTTTTTTAGCACAATTATGACCATCATTTCAGAAAACTATTTTATATATGTAAAGAGGTTGAAAGCTTATTAAGACTAGATTTAGAAAAAAAAGAAACATATAATACTCTAAGAAATTCTATGTGTAGTGTCAGGTAGAAAGTAAAGTGTTATCTAGTTCTGTTTATAAAACTCCCTTTAGGCCAGGCGCAGTGGCTCATGCCTATAACCCCAACACTTTGGGAGGCCAAGGTGGGAGGATTACTTGAGGCCAGGAGTTCGAGACCAGTCTAGGCAATATAGTGAGACTCTGTCTTTACAAAAATATACTTAAAAAAAAAAATAGCTGGGCATGGTGGCATGTGTCTTGTTATCCCAGCTGCTTGGGAGGTCGAGGTGAGAGGACCACTTGAGCCTGGGAGGTTGAGGCTGTAGTGAGGTATGATTGTGTCACTGCACTCCAGCATGGGTGAGAGAGACCCTGTCTCAAAAAAAAAAGAAAAATCCGCTTTATACAAACATTTGCATGAGGGTATTGCCCACATTTGAAGGAACACTTAACCTTCCATGTATTATATTTATATGGAGACTTGTCTCTGAAGATGGGTTTTGGAGTTTAACTATATTAAATTTGTTTTTTTTTTTTGACGGGGCCTTGCTGTGTCGCCCAGGCTGGAGTGCAGTGGCGTAATCTCGGCTCACTGCAACCTCTGCCTCCTGGGCTTAAGTGATTCTCCTACCTCAGCCTCCCGAGCAGCTGGGATTACAGGTGTCCTCCACCACACCCAGCTAATTTTTGTATTTTTAGAAGAGATGAGGTTTCACCATGTTGGCCGGGCTGGTCTTGAGCTCCTGACCTCAAGTGATCCACCTTCCTTAGCCTCCCAAAATGCTGGGATCACAGGTGTGAGCCATCATGCCAGGCCAAATCTGGGGATTTCTGGAGGATGTGCTCATTCATGTGACAAATCTAGGTGCCTTCTATGTGCCCAGCATGTTCTAGGTGACGATGGCTTAGCAGCAAACAAAACAGAAAAACCCATCCTTGTGGAGCCTAGATGCTCTGGGGAGAAAACATGAGTTTTTGAAAAAGTGAAGTGTGACAGCCTTTCAAATGGTGACAGATGCTACAGAGAAAATTTAAGTGTAGGTAAAGGCAGAGGGTGAGCCCCATGGGGGCGGTCAGTGTGCAAAATGGAAACTCAGCATCATTTCTTCATTGGGGCTGTTTTGGAGAAAGCCCGGGGCGAGCATGGTTGGCTGTGCACTAACCTTTCTATTGTGGAGGCGTGGGGAAGGGAGAGGCATTCTCAGGTGTTTTCCTTAGAAACACAGGAAGGTGAGGAAGAACGGTAGAAACTGAATGAAGAACAAAAGGCATTCAGATTTAAAGATACCAAGATGAGAAGTTCAGAGTCTAGAGTGGTCACCAGGCAGCAGATACTGTTTAAAATAAGTGTTGAATTCCTGGCACCAGAATTCTAGTCCTTTACTATTTTGTGGCTTCCAAATAGAGAAAGTTCATGGAAGGAAGCATTAAGGGCATCTAGTTAAAGTCCTGTGTATCTGTTTCTCCCTATAGAAGTACAGTAGTCCCCCCAGTCCGAGGAGGCAGGGGAACTACCCTCATCCAAGACCCTCAGTGGCTGCCTAAAGCCGTGGATAGTGCTGAACCCTAGTAGTTTTTTTTTTTCTACTTACACGTATCTTTGTTTGTTTTGTTTTTGAGACAGTCTCGCTCTGTCGCCCAGGCTGGAGTGCAATGGTGCGATCTTGGTTCACTGCAACTTCTGCCTCCCAGTTTCAAGCAATTCTCCTGCCTCAGCCTCCCAAGTAGCTGGGATCACAGGTGCCTGCCACCACGCCTGGGTAATTTTTGTATATTTTGGTAGAGATGGGGTTTCACCATGCTGGCCAGGCTGGTCTTGAACTGCTGACCTCAGGTGATCCACCTGCCTTGGCCTCCCAAAGTGCTGGGATTACAGGCATGAGCCACCGCAGCTGGCCCTACTTACACATATCTATGGTAAAGTTTAATTTATAAATTGAACCCAGTAAGAGATTAACAATGATAATAAGAAAATGGAATCATTACAACAATATGCTGTTCACCATTTCATCGTTAGAAGATTCACTTTTAAACCAAATCTCAGCAACCTCAGCATACAATTTTTTTTTTCTTATTTCCTTTTCTTACTGGCTTGAGAACTTTCACCTTTTCATATAAAGGAAGGCCTTTGTGACTTCTCCTTGGCATATCCAAATGGCTAGCATCCTTGTACTTGCTCTTTGGGGTCATTATTAAGTAAAATAAGGGTGACTTGAACACCAGTATTGTGATGCCATGACAATAGATCTGATCGCCAGGGTGGCTAAGTGACTAAGGGTGGGTGGCGTCTGCAGTGTGGAATTGCTGGACAGAGGGAGGATTCCCATCCTGGATGGGTCTGTGGGAGATTTCATCATGCTGCTCAGAAGAGTGTGCGATTTAAAGCCTTAGGAATTATTTCTGGAATTTCCCATTTAATCTTTTCAGTCAACCATGGGTAACTCAACCTGTGGAAAGGGAAACCGTGGATATGGGGGGTTGACTATAGCAGCAAGAGACACGAGTGAACTCCTTCAGTGGGCTGCCTCAGGGGATTTCATTCAACCTGCCCTTTGCTTTCCTTGTTCTCTAAACTCTCAGCTTAGCTCGCAGCTTTGACCTTCTCCTGTGTGGGTCTGAGCACAAACCTGCCTTCTCACTCACCTCCTGGATCCCATGATTCCAGGGCTAAGTTCAGGAGGTACAGAGCAGAGATGACCTTCCCTCCCTGGTCTCTTCTTTCAGTATTGTTTATTTCTAATAAAGGTGGGGAAACTTTTCTTCTTTGATCGACTATAATTTTAGGGTTATGCAAATGCATAATCCATTGAAAAAGGTTTTATTAGGCTTGGCTTCTGAAGAATATAAAATATTGAACTTGTCCATTAAAGACAGAACAATCTTGATTCAATGAGTATCAAGTAATGAAATAATATTTTAGTTCCATCTCAGCCAATTGTTACAAAAAGGTCAGGAAAGAGGAGGAGAAGAGAAATAGAAAGGGCCATGAGGGAATTAAGGAGGCAGAGAGGTCTAAAAGAGAGCTGAAAGGGGAAAAAAGGAGAGAGGGAAAGAGAAAGTGAGGGGATTTACCAAAGATAAGTTAGCTTTTAGTTCCTCCTTTACTTGTAGATATGGGGAGCGTGAAGCTCATAGAAACTGAGGACTCTGGTCAGGGTCACAGAGACAGGGACCTGCGTTTTCCCCCTTATACCACATTAAGAAACCACTATTGGCCAAGCTTGGTGGCTCATGCCTGTAACCTCAGAATTTTGGGAGGCCAAAGTGGGAGGATCGCTTGAGCCCAGGAGTTCAATACCAGCTTGGGCAACATAGAGAGACCCAGTCTCTCTCAAAAATAAAATTATTAGCCAAGCACAGTGGCATGTGCCTGTACTCCTAGCTGCTCGGGAGGTAGAGGCAGGAGGATTGCTTGAGTTCAGAAGTTTGAGGCTGCTGAGCTCTGATCTGATCTGAGTGAGCTCTGATCGCTTCACTATACTCCATCCAGCCTAGGCAACAGAGCAAGACTCCATCTCAAAAAAGAAAGAAGAGAAAAAAAAAGAAACCAGTATTTAGAACTTTTCAAATCCTTGGGAAAAAAACAAGAACAAAAACTCAGTGCAAACACCACCAACAATAAATAACAAAACTCTCTACTAACCCTTGTCTAAGACTCCTGCTTGCTGGAAATGATGCTGGGGGTTGTGATCCTGGGCGGAGAATGTCTCCTGTATTGCTGAAGCTGATGGCTTCCTGTGTGTGGCATTGAGCACTACTATGCTATATTGAGTTTGTATTGAATTGTACCCTAGATCATTGCTCAAGGTACTCTACCCATCTGTCTTATTCAATAATACAATCATTCATTCTTTCCATAACTATTTATTATCTATCACATACCAGGCATAATGGGGATTCCAAATAACATGGGAGTAGTCATTGCCCTGAAAGTGCTGTACTGCTAGTAGGACAGTTACGAGGGAAGCGATGCTGCTGTACTAAGTATTGTGGAAGACGAGGGGGAAGAAGAGACTATGTCCGAGGAGAGAAGGGCTATTGGGGCAGAATTGGGTGGAGGAAGGGCTCATTTGGCGGTGGTCTGGAATTGTTGACTAGACCCCCTCACGGATACATTGTTATTAAGGAGCCAATTGACTTAGACTTCCATGTATAAAGTCCTTACATAGATGACTGAAGATAATTTAGTCTCTTGTCAAAGTAGACTTTTGTCATCAGGCAGAAGCCTTTAGCTCTTGCTTGTACCCACATCTTTCAGCCCAGCTTTTTGAGATCTGGGCAGTGAGAGGGAGTAGGAGGGTCCTTGTTAAGTCCTTACTGATTTGTGTCATCCTCTAATAGAAGCTTTGGGTCTCTTCTGATTGCAGATACTTTAAGTCAACAGTGGCACCGCTCCTTGTAATATTTCTAAATATTATCCAGTTAAGTGTTCAGCCTGTGGAACAGAGTTACCATTCTCACTTTTCTTAATTTTTTAAGCCAATTTTATTCCCTGATTAGAAAAAAAACCTCTTTAGTCCAAAAAGACACCAGTGCATTTTACTTAGAAGTCCTTGCTGAAATACCCTGTATGATGTTCCACTGGAAGGGAGGTCTCAGGCATGCAGAAATCATCTCAGGCATGTCTGGGAAGCCCACCTAAGTTGAAGCTGGGCTGGTTAGGTTACAGTCTTCTGGACACACCTTGGAGGAGGTGGGGAGAAAGAGGTGAGTTGATGAGTTCTTGCCATTGGGTTAATTAGATTTGCTAGTTTGGATCACCAGGAGGTTTTTGGATTCCTGAACTTAACTTGGGTACCCCTACAATGTGTGCTCCAATCTTAGGGGGCATTGAAAGCCCACCATTTAACTGCAGGCAGAAGCCACCAGGCAATGGGTTCCCCATGGGAAGGGCTTCCTAGATTAGACAATCCCCGTAGTAAAACATGCCTATTAAAGGTGACACATGGCCAGACAAGACAGCCAAGATGAAAGAAGTTTGTGTACTTGAGTAATTGCATCTATAAAAGTTATTAAAAGTTTCCTAGTAGGGCACAGGCACAAATATGTTTCTTTCTTTCTTTTTTTTTTTTTTTTTTAGACAAAGTCTTGCTCTTCTGCTCAGGCTGAAGTGCAGTGGTGATCACAGCTCACTGCAGCCTTGACCACCTGAGCTTAGTCCATCCTCCCACCTCAGCCTCTGGAATAGCTGGGATCACAGGCACACACCACTACACCTGGCTAAATTTTAATTATTTTATTTTTTATTTATATTTTTTATTTTTTTTGAGACAGTCTCATTCTCTTGCCCAGGCTGGAGTGCAGTGGCATCAATCTCAGCTCACTGCAACCTCTGCCTCCCAGGCTCAAGTGATTCTTGTGCCTCCGCCTCCCGAGTAGCTGAAACTACAGGCATGTGTCACCACACCTCAGTAATTTTTATATTTTCTTAGTAGAGATGGGGTTTTGCCAGACTGGTCTCAAGGCCTCAAGTGATCCGCCCACCTCAGCCACCCAAAGTGCTGGGCTTACAGGCATGAGCCACTGCCCAGACTTTTTCTTTTTAAACTTTTAGTAGAGATGGGGATTTCACTATGTTGTGTAGGCTGGTCTCAAACTCCTGGGTTCAAGCTGCTCTCCCTCCTCAGGCTCCCAAAGCTCTGGAGTTACAGGTGTGAGCCACTATGCCTGGTGCATGTTAATTATTATCATTTAAATGGTTCCTCATGGATGATGACCATTTTGATTTTTTTTTTTAGTAAAAAGGATCTCACAGTATTTGAATAAGTTCTTTCTGTCCTCTGCAAGAATACTATTTTTTCCTTTTATAACTAATAAATAATTTGTACCTAGATAATTTTAGATTATGTAAATGTCCCATCAAACTTTCACTGACTGGTTTTAGCTTCCGTCGAAAATGTTTTCTAACCCCATCATTCTTTATCTGAGAGCTTTTTCCTTCTTCCCCCATTTATGTCTCAGTAAGGATTCGTGGATTCTTTCGTTATTCAGTGGGTTAGAATTCATTGCTGTCATGATTTATTTGGATGCTTCCATTATCACAGACTCGTCTAGTGGGACCCCGTCAAGCTGGGTCCTCTGTTCTTTGGGCCCATCCTCTTGATTCCTTGAATGTTTCCTGATCTTATGGTATCTCATGGCTCCTCTTGTACTTTTTCTGCCCCAGCCTTGGAATCATTTATTTCTTCAAGAAGCCCTGGTTCCTTTTAGAGAATAATGGTATTGGAAACCAAGATTTGGACACTCAGCTCTCAGCTACTGGTGTGTCATTGCTTTTGGGGCCTCTCTGTGGTTAAAGCTAGGGACTGTGCGTGTGTGTGCGTGTGTGTGTGCGCGCGCGTGCATGTGCACACATGTTAATTTTTCTCTTTCTCTAGCTCTATTCATATCTCTCTGTCTATATAGAGCTATATGTATTTTAGAGGTAAGTTTAAGCCAAACCCACGGAGGTAGGAGTCTACTTAAGCACGGATGTGTAATTTCGGGTGTATGTCTCTTCTTTTCTCTTGTTGACAGGTGGCTCAATCCCTTGTTTAAGATTGGCCATAAACGGAGATTAGAGGAAGATGATATGTATTCAGTGCTACCGGAAGACCGCTCACAGCACCTTGGAGAGGAGTTGCAAGGGTAAGTGGGAGGCAGTAAAGTGGGCATTAAGGAAGCGTGGGTGTCTGTGTGTGGGGAGTGGGTTTTGCCTTCCTGAGTCCCGTCTGGAGCCTCTGTATACCCTTGAGGTGAATGTTTGTCACCTTCCTCAGGCTGCCCCTAGGCTCAGCCTACCATGGTGGCCTGGGGGAAACTCCTGAACTTCTGGATTCTGGAACTTAACTTGGGTACCCCTGCAGTGTGTGCTCCAGTCTTACGGGGCATTGAAAGCCCACCATTTAACTGCAGGCAGAAGCCACCAGGCAATGGGTTCCCCATGGGAAGGGCCTCTGTAAAGGTTGGGGGAGCCAGCATCAAAGGCCCGAGATGCCTGAGATCTGTCCCTGGAGGTGGAAGTGGTGTGGCTGGAGGAGGTTGTCCGGTTTATCTGTGCTGTGATGGGGCTTCAATCCAGCAAAGCTTGGCAGTAACTTGTTTCCCCAGACTTCCCCTCAAAGCCTGCTTTTCTGATGCTACAGATTCTATACCACACATACCCTTCAGGAGCCCTGGAATCAATTAGCAGCATTTATGAGATAGTCACAAAATGCCCTGTCTTAAATGCCTACCTGTCACTCTGCCACCTCCCCTGTTTTATATTGTGGCAGGGTACATTGTTATTTACAAAGCTTTTTCCTCATTGTAGGTTCTGGGATAAAGAAGTTTTAAGAGCTGAGAATGACGCACAGAAGCCTTCTTTAACAAGAGCAATCATAAAGTGTTACTGGAAATCTTATTTAGTTTTGGGAATTTTTACATTAATTGAGGTAAAAGCTTTTACATACCGTGAATTGTTTTTCAGGACACATAGAGTAAACGTGCTCGCCATTGATGGTGCTGTAATGGATGGGGAAACAGAAGGGAGAAGTGGCCAGATGGGGTTTGAAGGTATTTTAAGGTCTAAGGATTAAACGTGTCTAGGAAGCATTAGGTAGTTCAGTGAGCGTATTTATCCGAGTGAATACTTAAATGACTAAAGCTCAAGGTCATTATTGTTTTTCTTGTAACCAATTAAAATGCAGTGTCATGGAAGAAGAGCATTTTATTCTATGGTAGGACAATGCTGGTGCTCAGTTAATGTTTTAAATGCTGAGTCACTCCTGATCCAAAGAGGATCCTACAGCCTCGAGGAGCGTGTGCCCTGTGGTTTGGAGGAAGTGATTTTTGATCAGAGCCCAGAATAATGTTAAGACACTTTACAGGTGCTCAACAAATAATTGTTCACCAAGCCAAATCTGATAAATGCTCTCCTGGAGAGGTATTGTCACCTCTCCCCTCTCAGGGAAACAGAGCTGAGGGCCTTGCACCTGGGCTGGCGGTGGTGCCCCAGAGGCTGGAGCTGGCTGAAGCACCCAAGAGCTACCCCCTCCCAATGGGCCCAGGTGCTGGGAGCCAAAACCCCCTCTGGGAAGAAGGTCCGAGGACTGTGCTTCCCAGGGGATTCATCACACCTGTCCGGTGTGTCTTCCTTGCTGTCGGAGTGGATTGCCGGTTGGAAGGTAGAGTCTTGGTGCCTGGCCCTGCAGAGAGTATATAAATGGACATTCCATGAAAAATCAAAGGCAGAAAGCCGGAAGGGCAATGACCTCCATTACCCGGAAGGGCCCCTATCGAGATCCTGCAGCAAGGCAGTGTTCTGCCTAGGCACACTGCCAGGTAGCCTGTCTGTTCTGGTCTGCGGCCTGCTAGAGGGGATGCAGAGGGTCCTGCTTGGTGACTTGTGTCCTCTGTGCTACCTTAGGGATGTCAGTGGTCCATGAAAGTAAGAGGGGTGGATGTTGCTGTTGCTACGAAAGGGTGGCTTTAATTGCGGGTTGGGCAGTTGTCACGGTTCATTTTGTTGGGAGTGAGGTGGGGGAGGTTGGTTTGTATGTGGGGGATGTAGCTCCTGTTGAATATGCTTTTTGTTGTGGAGGGCTCAGTGGGCAGTGGGAGGCAGGTAGGTGCGCTCTGCCCTACACCAGAGGAATCTGTCAGACAACAGGGGACTGGACGACCCTGGGAGATGGATGGTCTCATTGGTGACAAAGGTGTGTTGGCCAGGGTGCCAGATGGTGAATGCCACCTTTGAGAGGGTACCCGCCCTGCCTGCATGCTGCTATGGCTTTGTGGAGGATGGGGTGGACATGTAGAATAACCGGTGGAACTGACTTGAGGGTGGAAGAGGGCGTAGGAGCCCCTCAGGTTCTCCCAGCCCCTCTTCAGCCTGTGCCGGGGTGTCCCAGCAATGGTGTTTCCCCATGGCCCCAATCAGTCTCAGTTGGAAAGAAACAGAATGACAAGTTGCTATCAATGCGGCCAGCGTGTGCAGGATTTTCTGGCCCAGTTTGGCTGTGCAACCTCAGAGAAGTTGTCTGGTAGCCGTGGAACCTCCATAAGTGCTTGAGGCTCACACCAGGTGTCTGGTTAGGTGTAGTAGGAATGAATGGCCTCACATAGGTTTCGAGGCAGGCCTTCCTCAGCTACTTCCATTTCTCTAGTTTCCCTTTGTTACCAGCTGCTTATGAAATTGAAAACAGGATGATCTAGAAGGAACTGAGCTTGTCATACTCAGGGCTGTCCGTGCTATCATGGGCTGCCAGCCACTTGGGGTGGGGACTCTAACCCACAGATGGTGACTAGACTACAGTGAGATTTGGGTAAGCTTTTGGGAGAAGCAGGCACAGAAGTAGAGGCTGTAGAAATGTGAATTTCTCCTGAAACTTGAGGATGGGCCCCACTCTGGTGCTGGGAGCATGGTAATCCTTACTGCTGGTGGGCATGTGGGAAGGGGCCCGAATCAAGGGGAGCTTAATACAGGTACAGCTGGTGGAGAGCTGGTCTTTCTTTTAGCAGGGTGGTTGTTGGGCAGTCATGGCAGAAGAGTAGGGAGTGGAGGACCTGGCAAATATGGGGGCTCATGCTCAGTACTGCTTAGCAGCAGCAGTGCTAGTAGAAGCAGCAGCAGGATTAGTAGTGGTTGGTACTCAGTAGCAGCAGCAGTGCTAGTAGCAGTAGTTGTAATAATAGTGACAGTGAATACTTGAAAAATAGTATGTACCAGGAACTGCTATGAATTCTTTTCTTTTTCTTTTTCTTTTTGTTTTCCTTTCCTTTTCCTTTTCTTTTCTTTTTTTTCTTTTCTTTTTTTTTTTTGAGATAGGATCTCACTCTGTTGCCAGGCTGGAATGCAGTGGTGCTATCTTGGCTCGCTGCAGCCTTGGCCTACTGGGCTCAAGCAGTCCTCCCGAGTAGCTGGGATCACAGGTGTGTACCACCATGCCTGGTTAATTTTTGTATTTTTTGTTTCACTATATTGCCCAGGTTGGTCTTGAACTCCTACGCTCAAATGATCCTCCCACCTTGGCCTCTCAAAGTGCTGGGATTACAGGCAGGAATCACCATGCTCAGTCAGAAGGCATTCTTTTACCCCTACTTTTGGGAAGAGGACACTGGGTGCCATGTAGTTATATAATGTGCCCAGGGCCACACAAAGTGTAAATGACAGAGCCCAGATTCAGTCTCAGGCACGCTGACTTAGAGTCCTGACCATCTCCAGACTGTCGTAAAGGTGTCTTGAGAACTCTGTCTTCAGTGTCTCTAGCACATGCTTCTTGAACTTGGCCTGGGGATAAGTCAGATGCTAAGAGCTCCCTGGAGCAGTAGGGCATGGCTGTGGGAAATGAGATTGGGGATTATAAATTACCCTAGGTTCCTAGGTCTCCTGGGGCCGGAAAGTCAGGTGACATGCTAGAGAGTGGCTGGGGTGCTGGGCAGGTCAGAGCACCAAGGTACATTCAGGTTGACCAGGAACCCTTTTTTTTTTTAATGTTTTTCTTTGAGGCGGGGTCTCACTCTGTCACTCAGGCTGTAGTGCAGTGGTGTGATCTCAGCTCACTGCAACCTCCATCTCCCTGGGCTCAAGCGGTCCTCCCACCTCAGCCTCCTGAGTAGCTGTAACTATAGGCATGCACCACTCTGGCTTATTTTTTGTATTTTTAGTAGAGATGAGGTTTTACCATGTTGTCCAGGCCGGTCTAGAACTCCTGAGCTCAAGCCATCGACCCACCTCACCCTCCTAAAGTAGTGGGATTACAGGCGTGAGCCACCGTGCCTGGCTGACCAAGAACCCTTTAGAAACTTGTCTCCCACTAAGTACCATCCTCCAAACGTATGAGGTGTGGCAGCCCTGCTGACCCAAGTTCATCAACATCCGTGCTGTTAAGATACCATTCCCAGTTGTCTCCTCCTCAGACAGACGAGGGGGAAGTTTGTGGTCTTCCATAGTCACGACATTGACTCATGGTTTGGGCAGATGTCAAGTTCCCTGTTTTTACTTATCAAAGGCTCTGGGTTTCCTGCATAGCAATGATAGCTCTGCAGTTTTAGAAGCCTTTGGCCTGAATCGTGAAGAGGGTGTGCAGTTTGCTTGGCAAGGATGAAGACCCCAGATCAGCCACTAGTATGGGGACAGGTCTTCTGTCCTGGTATCTGAACCCTCCCACTAGCAAGGTGGGCCCCAGGTATTAGGGCGGCAGGCTAAGGTGTTAAGATGGACCCACACAGTGCTGGCGGCAGGCACCTCTCATATAAAGTGGAGCCTGGGCTTTTCACAGGAGAGCACTTGTCGGTCCTGTGTTTACACCAATATCGTGGTGGTTTATGGTATAAAATTAGACAGTAGTCAGTTATTTTTTAGATGATCATGGTGACTCGTGGATGATGCTCATTTTAACTTTGTGTCTTTAATATAATAACTGGTAGAACTTTTAGTTCCGACGCAGTAAAGTTCAGGGAGCTAAAGCTCTTCCCAGTTCAACTCGAAGTAATCCTTGGATTTTTTTTTTTTTTCTTTTCCTTCTGGCAGTGAAAACAGCCTGAATTCTAGTATAAATACTATTGTTTTCCCAGACTTGCTTATTGACACTGGGCTGTTTTGGAGAAGTTGGAAATAATTTCTTAAGATGAAGGTAGTGAGTGTAACATCTCAAAAGCATTTCAGGTGCTGTTTTGGGTTTTCAATCATTAAAGCTATTTATTGACCAGGCATGGTGGCTTATGCCTGTAATCTCAGCATATTGGCATGCCAAGGGATGATTATTTGAACCCAGGAGTTCCCAGCTTTAGTGAGCTATGATTGCACCACTGCACTCCAGCATGGGGGACAAAGCAAGACCTTGTCTCTAAAAAAGAAAATTAGGCCAGGTGCCGTGGCTCATGCCTGTAATCCCAGCATTTTGGGTGGCCAAAACGGGTGGATCACAAGGTCAGGAGTTCGAGACCAGCCTGACCAACTGGGTGAAACCCCATCTCTATTAAAAATATAAAAATTAACTGGGTGTAGTGGTGGGTGCCTGTAATCCCAGCTACTCAGGAGGCTGAGGCAGGAGAATTGCTTGAACCTGGGAGGTGGAGATTGCAGTGAGCTGAGATCATGCCACTGCACTTCAGCCTGGGTGACAGAGCAAGACTGTCTCAGAAAAAGAAAAAAAAAATGGAGTTAGAACAAATGTTAGTTTCACAACTGATTTTATGAAGATGCTTTTCATTTTTTGGTCTTGTATCTGTGCCGCTTGTGGATCTTCGTATTTTAGATAGTGGAAGCTCTAAACTCAACCTAGCATTTTGTAAAAAGCTTCTGTGATGACATTCAGGCCTTTTTTAACCCACTTATGCCGGAGGTTGCCAATTTTTGTGCGGGTGTGTGTGTGTGAAAAATCAGACCTTGGCGATGACCTTGAGCAGTAGAATATAAATAACTCCCACAAGCTTAGCGTTCCAATAATGGAATGCTAGGCACAAATGGGTTAATTCCTCTGGTTACAGTGCTGTGGATCCATAACTCCCTAGCCGTATACTCTTAACTAAGCAGAATGCAAGCAGGGTCTTCCCTGGGTACTAATGGTGGCACCAGCAGAAAGAGGGATGGTGACACCAGTTTTTGGGGAGTCTTTGAGGTTGGAATTTCAAAGTAATACAAGTGAGATTAGGAATGATTTCAGAGTTAAGGGATGGTTATAATGCCCAGAGAAATAAGTACTAGTCTAATGGTGAACTGGTGAACACGGTGCTCTTACAGGCAAATGCTAATTAGAACAGAACAGCCTGCAAATTTCTAGCACATCTGTCCCCTGTGTGCACCTCCATGGAGACTGTGATGGGGACTGAGCAAGTATCTACCCACTTGGAGCCTGCAGTGGGGCAGGAGGAAGGAGGAGCTTGGGAATCCTCTGTGTGGGCCAAACCACGACACAGGCAGCTTCTCCATTTGTATCTATGCTGCTTGTTGGTCTTTGTATTTTAAATAGTTGAAAACTATCTAAATATGTCTCTGAGAAATGAGGTGTTTTTTTTTTTTTTTCTGAGACGGAGTCCCACTCTGTCACCAGGCTGGAGTGCAGTGGCACGATCTCGCACACTGCAACCTCTGCCTCCCGGGTTCAAGTGATTCTGCTGCCTCAGCCTCCCGAGTTGCTGGGAATACAGGTGTGCACCACCACACCCAGCTAATTTTTTTGTATTTTTAGTAGAGACGGGGTATCACCATGTTGGCCAGGATGGTCTCAATTTCGACCTTTTGATTTGCCTGCCTTGGCCTCCCAAAGTGTTGGGATTATAGGCGTGAGCTATCGTGCCTGGCCAATGAGGTGTTTTTTAATAACTCCAATTCTACATTTCTTGTTCAGCTGCCTGACATGAGGGCCAAGACCAAGCCTCATGTGGTGTTTTCTTTCTTTGGTTGTTTTGTATTTTGAGCCAGAGTCTTAGTCTGTCACCAGGTTAGAGTGCAGTGGTATGATCTTGGCTCACTGCAACCTCTGTCTCCTTGGTTCAAGCCATTCTTCTGCCTCAGCCTCCCGAATAGCTGGGATTACAAGTATACACCACCAAGTGCAGCTAATTTCTGTATTTTCAGTAGAGACAGGGTTTTACCACGTTGGCCAGCCTGGTCTCGAACTCCTGACCTCAAGTGGTTTGTCCACCTCGGTCTCCCAAAGTGCTGGTATCTTTCTTAGGTTTTTAAAGATCATTTCAAAAATATAAAAATATAATAGGACACTAAGCCCCCTCTACCCCTAAGCCAGATTCAGTAACTATCAACTCATGACCACTCTTGATTTTTATGAAGCCTTGCTCACTGCCCCCTTTGAAGATGTGTGTGTCGTGTGTGTGTGTGTGTGTGTGTATGTGTGTATGTGTTTTGAGATGCAGTCTTGCTCTTGCCTAGGCTGGAGTGCAGTGATCTTGGTTCATTGCATCCTCTGCCTCCTGGGTTCAAGTGATTCTCCTGCCTCAGCCTCCTGAGTAGCTGTGATTACAGGCATCTGCCACCACGCCCTGGTAATTTTTGTATTTTTAGTAGGGATGGGGTTTCACCATGTTGGCCAGGCTGGTCTCAAACTCCTGACTTCAAGTGATCCACCTGCCTTGGCCTCCCAAAGTGCTGAGATTACAGGTGTGAGCCACCGTGCCCAGCTGCGTGTGTACTTTTTAATTGAAGAAACCATGTTGCTTGTCCTGCACGGATTCCCAGGGTGTAGACTGGGCTCATTGCAAATCCATCCTACCCCTCTCGTGACCCTCTGCATCCCTGCATGCTGTATCATTTAACATGTCCGTCTGGTACCAGAAGTTAGTAGTTAGATCTAGAAGCTTGATGTGATTCAGGTTTTATTTTCCCCCCTCCTCCTTTTGGCAGAAGTACTTTGTAGGTGGGGGTGTGTACCACCTGCCACTTCGAGATACCTCGCTTAGGTCTGGTTGTGTGTGTGTGATATTTGGAGCCATTCATGATCATTGTTTAGATCCATTAATTTGTTAGGAGTTTGCAAAGTGGTGATATTCCAGTTCCTCATTTATTAGCTGAAATATTTGCATAAAGAGAAACTTTGCCACTGTCAACTCTTTGATACCCTGAGTTACAGTATACTTATAGGAAAGGCAGGAGAAATGGTTAATTTTGTTACTTTTTTTTTTTTAAAACCGATTTTCAAAATAATGAGTGATTCTCCAGCATTTTCCTCTAGAGTTAATGGATTTTTTTGTTATTGCTTGTTCTGTTTATTTTGATGAGTATGATTGTGAGCTCATGGATTTAAACAGTTCTGCTGTTCATTACAGTTATTATCCCTGTGCCACACTTTGGCTGTCTTTGGCTAGTGGGAGTCTGTTGAAGTCGGGCTCTGAGTCTTTTGCATGTGTACTGTTAGTCTTTGCTAGCTTCCTCATTTTCAGGTATGACAAGATGTTTTAGTCTCCCTGAACAGTTTTTGCCCCAGCTGTGGAATTAACCATGTTTCCTAGCAGCTTTAACTCCTTTTATGTTTATATTTAATATGTTTATATTTAAAGATAAACACATCATGCATTTATGTGGGTATTTCCAAATCCGATTCAGGACACTGGTGTTTTTACTTCATCTCTTTGCTCTTACATCTGTATCTCTTTTCTCCCTTCATCTGTTCTTTTTTCTTGCTAGCCTAATCCCAGCTCTTGATATCAACATACTTATTCATTTATTTTATCTTACAGTATCAGTACTATTACCCATAATATGATTTCTGAAAATAAATTAAATTTTTTTCTTTGCAATTTACGTTGTCCTTAGGGTAGATAATAATGTGCAGGGACTATCTTTTCAAACTGTTTTTTTTTTTAAAGTCAAACAAACTAGTTAAACTATTTTGTTTAAAGTTAAAAAAAAATTATGATTCATCCTTTTGTTTGGTAGGTACAGTCTTTACTGAACATTGAATTTTCCCTGCTCTGCAGAATGGAAGGTCTTAGTTTCATCACTGAAATCTCAGCATCCTTTTTTCCTAAGGGGTTTTCTTGGAAGCCTGACATTTGGCAGCAGCTCTGATTAAAAGCCCTTTGTGGTCTTAAAAGTTCTTCAGGGTCAGGCGCAGTGGCTTATACCTGTAATCCCAGCACTTTGAGAGGCCAAGGCAGGCAGATCATGAGGTCAGGAGTTGGAGACCAGCCTGGCCAATATGGTGAAATCCCGTCTCTACTAAAAAAATACAAAAATTAGTTGGGCGGGGTGGCACACACCTGTAGTCCCAGCTACTCAGGAGGCTGAGGCAGGAGGATGGCGTGAACCTGGGAGGCGGAGGTTGCGGTAAGCTGAGACTGCACCACTGCACTCTAGCCTGGACAATAAGAGTGAAACTCTGTCTCAAAAAAGTTCTTCACAGCGGTTCTCCAGCCCCTCCAGACTCAGACACAGAGACAGTACAGGACAGGAGAATAGTGATGTGTACAGGCATTGGTTTCTACACTCCAGAATCTTCCAGGGATGGGGAACTCAGGCCCTACCCTGATCAATTGGCCCTAAATCTGGGGGATGGGTCCTGGGCATCAGTGAGCTTTTAAGTCTCCCAGGTAATTCTCACATGCAGTCAGGACTGCACTGATTCAGAGAGGACTTCAGGTATATCTGGAGTCTTAATGGTTATTATTTCCCCAGATTCACTTTTTTTCTTCCTTATCTCTGGATCTTTCTCAACCCTACTTTTGTCCCCTGTTCCCCCATTTCTTTCTTTTTTTTTTTTCTGAGATGGAGTCTTGTGCTGTTCCCCAGGCTGGAGTGAAATGGCGCCATCTCAGCTCACTGCAACCTCACCTCCTGGATTCAAGTGATTCTTCTGCCTCAGCCTCCCCAGTAGCTGGGATTACAGGTGCGAGCCACCATGCCCAGCTAATTTTTGTATTTTTAGTAGAGATGGGGTTTCACCATGTTGGCCAGGCTGGTCTTGAACTCCTGACCTCAAGTGGTCTGCCCACCTTGGCCTCCCAAAGTGCTGGGATTACAGGCGGGAGCCACTGCGCCCGGCTGTATTTCCCCATTTCTAAAACAAACTGCTTACTCATTTTTCCACAGCTCACTCTTTTCTGCTTGTATTTTTCACTCAAACATGTTCTTCTTTGGTAGCTTGTTTCTATTTCTTGTGTTTTCTTTCCTTCCCATGCAATCAGGTGCGGTGCAGTTGGGCAAGGAATATCTGAAGTGCATGGGGGAGCAGGAGCATGGAGGCCGCGTGCCCACTGGGCCTAGACATGTAATGTGTCACTGCAAGAAAGCAAGGGATGGGGCTCAAATGTCAGGAGGCTGAGTACCAAATACTCCATTGAGAAGTATCTGCCTTCAAGTACTCTGGGACTCCGGTAGAACCTGAAGTATGGAACACTGAAGTATCCTACTGAACTCTTAAAAATCTCCGTGGTTTCACAGTTGAGGAGAATTCCTGTGAAGGAGTAAGGACTGTATTCTTAGCTTGTTTGTGAAAAGACTCTTCACCAGGTCGTAGATTGGTTGGTCTCTAAGATGGAGAATTTATGTGAGTTACTTTTGACCTTGGTACTGATATTTAGAAAGTTTAAATTTGGTTGGTTATAATTTTGATACTGAGCATTTTCCCAGTTGTTTTGTTTCTTATTAATTGAGGGTTAAGATATGGGATAGAGAGGTCCGTGGAAAGGCATGGACCAAAAACCAGCATTACTCACCAGTGAGCCCGTTGACTTGACTGGATTATTAAAGGCTGTCTCTCGGCAGGGAAATCTGGACAATTAGGTGGTCGTGACCTGCCTGCCTTTTGCATTCTCTTTTGCTGGGTTTATTGCATCTGTTATTTCCTCTGGGGGCCATCCCTCTTGCTGTTTGAATTGTCCTCACCCTAGGCTGAAATGGAGAAGTGTGTTAACAGGTAACAGTGACTGCCAGGGACCGTGAGAAGTTTCAGGAACATTTAGAAACGCAAAGAGTTAGCACTGAGCTTCTGGCTGATAGCCCAGGTGTGTCTGCTGCGGCCCTGGTTCCCCTTGGCACTCCTGAGCTGGGGCTGCCCATGTGTACAGTTTGGTCTTCTTGCTAAGTTTTATTTTTATTATACTTTAAGTTCTAGGGTACATGTGCACAACATGCAGGTTTGTTACATATGTATACATGCGCCTTCTTGCTTCTTGATGTAAACTTCCCAGATTTTCATCTCAGTAAACTCTACACAGTCCGTGTTATGACCCATTGTACTGGGGACTCTTCCATAAACTCTTAGTGCCTCTTGAATGATTGGGCATGCTGGAAACGTAACAGTGAGCCTCTGCATTCTTGATATCTGATCATCTTATTCATAATTCTTTAACTAAATGGTATTTTCTGATTTCTGTATCATAGGGGAAAACTTCCATGACCTCCTGGAAGGCAACGTGGTTGGTGAAGTCTGTGAGTTTGTGTGTGTGTGTGTGTGTGTGTGTATGCATGCATGACAGGACAGGAGTGTTGGGATTTAATATCATGACCCATTTGAGGAATGGGAATGTCTTCTGTAAATATCCTGATCCAGCGCTAGCTGTTTGGGATGAAAGTGTGTGTTAATTTTGTTTTTGTTTTTTATCGATTCTTCTTCCCTCACTTAAGATAGACAAAAAACAGCTATAAATAGCAAATCTGTCAGGTGTTTATTATGCCTTTGTTAAGAAGGAGAGATTGCTTAAAAGGAAAAGTTGTTTTTCAAAGTCAAGGTCTTAAAAGATTTTCAACCTTTTTGCATTTTGTCTTCTGAGAAGTCAGGAGGAAATGATGTCGAGGGCCTACATGTTTACCTTTGGTGACCTGGATTTACAATGAGTGTTTGGTTCTCTTTGATGGGGGAAAAGGATCCCTTACAAGGGTTTCTGGAGGGAGGAAGTAGGTTATCGGGTGAGGTGCTCATTTGGCAGGGAGAGTAAAGGAAAGCTCCTTTGCTTACCTCAAACCATGGCTCAAGCTGTGTTCTGCTGTTTCTTTGCCTTAGTCTTGGAGGTTAACATTGCATTCCCTATGTCTTGTTCAGAAGGTAAGCCCTCATGCCTCCCAGCTCATTGGTGTGGGGTTTTAATATTGCCTTGGGGAATAGATGATTATTAATGCTTCAAAACCAGGACCTTCAAAGTATGACTGATTAGAGAACTAATGATGACATTACCTTTGAGGTCAATTTCTGGCATGTTTAATTTTTGACTCTGCACTACCTGAGCCAATGTGGCAGTTCTTCTGGGCAAATCCAGGCTTGTAGGGGGCAGAAACATATTGAAGTAATGTCCTGTGGATCCAAGAGCCTGGAATCCTCCCAAGCCTGGCTCTTTTCCCCACTCCAACTGAAGCTGGACTTGGTTGTCTTAGATCTATTGACACATGGAGTTTGGATTGGGAAAAATTGGAGAGTTTGATTTTCTGATCTGGGTTTGTGCCATTATCTCCGTTCATAAAGGCTCTTAACAGGGAAGAAGGTGTCGAGAGTGGTGGCCTCCCATACACGAGCCTTCTCCACTTTCCTGTGGGCTGGGATGTCAAGAGTTAGAGGAAGTGGGGTGAGAGCTGGGGTGTCCATTTGTAAGCAAATTCCTTATTTCTCTTTGGTCGCTTGTTTTCTTATTCACCTTAGGCCAAGACTTAATTTGGTAGTTTGCCAAGTGTGCTTTAAAGCACTGTTTGTCATACTGAGCACCCACAGTGTACCAAGCACAATGTACTAAAACTTTATTGACTTTGAAATTAGAATTTTGACTTCAGGTTAAAACTCCTATCAGCTTGTATTAAAGAAGAAAACAGTTCTGCTTTTCTTTTAGATTAGTGATGAATGTTGCACTTTGAAAATATAAAAGTAAAACTTGTGTTAAGAAAAAATGAGCCTGGGTGCGGTGGCTCACATCTGTAATCCCAGCACTTTGGGAGGCTGAGGTGGGAGGATCACTTGAGCCTAGGAGTTTAAGACCAGCCTGGGCAACATAGTGAGACCCTGTCTTGACAGAAAAAAAAGAAAAAACCTCTACATGATGATGTGCACTTGTAGTCCTAGCTACTTGTGAGGCTGAGGTGTGAGGATTGCTTGAGTCAGGGATTTCAAGGCTGCTGTGAGCTAGGATTGTGCCACTTTACTCCAGGATGGGTGACAGAGCGAGCAACATCTGAAAAAAGAAAAAGAAAAAATGGTGTGGTCTTTATGTCTAATTAAAGGCTTTTTTTTTTTCTTCTTTTAGGAAAGTGCCAAAGTAATCCAGCCCATATTTTTGGGAAAAATTATTAATTATTTTGAAAATTACGATCCCATGGATTCCGTGGCTTTGAACACAGCATACGCCTATGCCACGGTGCTGACTGTTTGCACGCTCATTTTGGCCATACTGCATCACTTATATTTTTATCACGTTCAGTGTGCTGGGATGAGGTTACGAATAGCCATGTGCCATATGATTTATCGGAAGGTAAGTGACATTCAGCATTAAACATGTACCTCACCTGAAGCATCAGAAGCATTCTGGGAAAGTTTTATGTAAATTAAATACTGCATAAATAGCCACTGCTCTCCAGCCTGGGTGACAGAGCAAGACCCTGTCTCTTAGAAAAAAGAAGAAAACTTCCGTAAATAGAATCATTTACACCTTACTAGAGAAGCTTGCTATTTGCATCAGGCCAATGTTTTTTTTTCTTTATGCAAAATTTTCTAGTGTATAATGAAAGTTTTCTACTGCTGTCAGGGCACGGCTGCCTTTGATAACAGGCTGTTGCAGAATACTAAATTTATAGTGAAATCTAATTAAAAATATCAAATTGGTTTTCAGTGTTTCTTTGCCTCAATCTCATAGTAGTATTTATGGAAATTTTTGTTGTTGTTCATTAAAACCTTCACTTACATCACAGTTGTATTAAGAAGTGAACTTCAGTGAAATTGGATCTATGAAATGAAATCTAGGAGAAAAGAATATATTTGAGAAAGAGAATTCTTGTATTTTTTAAATGAACCATTTAGTCATATTCCATATAATTTTCTTAACTGAAGAAAAATGTAAATGGAATCCATGTCCGATACAGGCTTTCTTTGTATTCTAAATCTAGTTGTGGTTGTTTTTAATGGTATTTAAGAAAATAGTTGGATGTTTGGGATAACACTTTGAATTTTTGATTGTTTTTCACAATTTTGGAGAGAACTTACAGTGTTTCTATTTTCTGGTTGGTTTTCATTCAAAGTAAGGTTTTACATTAAACAGTTGTCCCTTGGTATTCGTGGGGGATTGGTTATAGGACCTCTTGAGGATACAAAAAATCGGAGGATGCTTAAGTCCTTGATATAAAGTGGCATAGTATTTGCATATAAATTATTCATACCCTCCCATATATGGCATTTTATTTATTTATTTTAAATAATTTCATCTTTTTTAGATTCAGGGGTAGAGGTGCACGTTTTTTTCCACGGGTGTGTGGTGTGTTGCTGAGGTTTGGGGTATGGATGCTCCCATCTCCCAGGCCTTGAGTGTGGTACCTGATAGGTAGTTTTTCAGCCCTTGCCGCATTCCCTCTCTCCCCACTCTTGTAGTCTGCAGTGTCTTTGTTGTCATCTTTATGTCCGTCTGTACCCAATGATTACCTCCCACTTATAAGTGAGAACATCTGGTATTTGGTTTTCTGTTCCGGTGTTAATTTGCTTAGGATAATGGTCTCCAGCTGCATCCATGTGGCTGCAAAGGACAAGATTTTTTTTTTATGGGTGCACTCCCATGTACTTTAAATCATCTTGGCTTACTTATAATACCTAATACAATGTAAATATACATTATATAATGTACAATATACAATGTACATTGGGTACAGTTATATAATGTACATTGTAAATTGTACATTATATAATGTATGTTGTAAATACATTATATAATTGTACATTGTATAATGTAAATATACATTATATTAGGTATTATAAATAAATGTTTAGGGAATAGTGACAAGAAAAAAATCTATGCATGTTCAGTACAGACACAATCACCTGTTTTGTTTCCCCCAAATATTTTCAACCCCAGGTTGGTTGAGTCCAGGGATGCAGAACCCATACATACAGAAGGCTGACTGTATTTTCTTTCCCATCAGGGCAGTAATAATGATAAGACCTGATTTGATATTTTCTTATTTTATTTGTGCTTTTGTATTGAGATATGCCATAAATTATACTATAGTTTGCCGTGGTCTTGCCTGTTACAGAAGGAGTAGGATTTCTGGTTGCTTTACAAAGAAGTTACCATAGAGATGCTAGTGTCAAGAGCTAAAGAACTTGTCATTAAATCAGTCCTGGATATCTCTTTGTCCTGGGCCATTTTTTTAAGCCATTTAAAATTTTTTTTTAAACGAAGTCTTGCTGTCACCCAGGCTAGAGTGCAGTGGTGCAACCTCTGCTCACTGCAACCTCCACCTCCCGGGTTCAAGCAATTCTCCTGCCTCAGCCTGCCGAGTAGCTGGGATTACAGACATGTGCCACCACGCCCAGGTAATTTTTGTGTTTTTAGTAGAGACGGGGTTTCACCGTGTTGGCCAGGCTGGTCTTGAACTCCTGACCTCGTGATCTGCCCATCTTGGCCTCCCAAAGTGCAGGGATTACAGGTGTGAGCCACCGCACCCAGCTCATTTAAATTTAAAGTATTCTTCTTTAACCTTGTTGTCACTTATCCGGAGCTTCCATTAGGTGTCCTCCCCAAGTCTTCCTTTGACATGGGGGAATCGATCTTGTAATTCTGTGAATCCTGGAGGCCTCGTGTCTTAGTGGCTTTGGTACAGTGTAACAGGTTTGCCCGGATTCCTCATGTGTGACGTGAAAATGATAACAAGGCTTGTACACACTAGTCAAGGGGTCTTCCCCACCACCACCACCACCACCATCACCAGCATCATCAGCAGTACCATCATCTGTGTTATTCTCCTGTACTCTCTTCTGCCATTTAGGAGAAGAATACTGAGGTTTTTCTATAAATTAGCTAGTTTTTTGTCTTTCAAGATCATACGTCTAATAAATTCATAAAAATTTTCACTAACACTCCACTTGCAAACTTTAAAAACACCCTACATGAAGTCCGGTTTGAGGTAGTGGTTCAGTAAAACACAGCTCTTCGTACAAGTGAGATATTGTTCACCTGCTTTTCTTGCTCTTTTCCACTAACGCTTTGGAAAATAGCCTTTGGGAAATCTGATCTAACTCAGCAAATTTGCTTGCCTGCATGTAAACATCTCCCAAAGATATTAATTTACCAACTTGATTATCTTAGAAGTATTGTCTCTTTACAAAGTCAAAAATTGCTTGGGTTAAACCATAAGACTTAACCTGAAATCCCAGAAATGTGGGAAAGATGAATATCCTCGTGTCCTGTCTTGTATGTGGAAACATGCCCAGGTGAAGAAATAAGACACTTCCTCCTTACCTGTGGGCTGCTTCCTTGGGGCAGAGGCTGGCTCTGCAGCAGGGCTCTGAAAGGTCCCTCTGCAACGCTGGCAGTTTCCACTGAGGCCCCACATCCTAATTCCCGGTCTGGCAGAAATCAGGTTGGGTGTTGCAAATGGAATGACTGCCGAGCCCATCGTCGTCATTTAGTGTTGAATGATCTTGTGGGATGTCTGCAAATGACTTGTCATTTATTTACTTTTTCACAGCTTTGGTAAAATTACTTTAGGCTTTTTCATCATCATTTTTTTTTCTTATTGTAGTAAAATATACAGAATACAAAATTTACCATTTTAACTCTTTTTAAGTGTACAATAGTTCCTTGGCACTAAGTACATTCACATCACTGTGCCTCCCAACCCCACCATCCATCGACAGAATTTGTTCATCTTCCTGGGTGGAAACTCTGTACCCATTAGGCACTGATTCTCCACTCTCCCTTCTCCACAGTTATCACCCTGCTGCTTTCCAGCTCAATGAATTTGATGACTCTGGGTATTTCATAGAAGTAGAATCCTACGGTATTTATTATTTTGTGCCTGGCTCACTTCATGGAGCATAAGGTCTTCAGGGATTATCTATGCTGTACTGTATGCCAGGATTTAATTCCTTTGAAAGGGTGAATAATATTCCATTACTTGGATATGCCACATTTTGTTTGTCCATTCATCTGCCACTGGACATTTGGGTTATTTCTGCCTTGTAGCTATTGTGAACATTGCCGCTATGAACACGAATGTACAATTATCTCTTTGAGTCCTTGCTTTTAGTTTTCATTTATTTTTATTTTTGAGACGGAGTCTTACTCTGTCTCCCAGGCAGGAGTGCAGTGGCATGATCTTGGCTCACTACAACCTCTGCCTCCTGGGTTCAAGTGATTCTTCTACCTCAGCCTCCTAAGTAGCTGGGACTACAGGCGCCTGCCACCATGCCAGGCTAATTTTTGTATTTTTAATAGAGACAGGGTTTCACCATGTTGGCCAGACTGATCTCAAACTACTGACCTCGCGATCTGCTCACCTTGGCCTTCCAAAGTGCTGGGATTACAGGCGTGAGCCATTGTACCTGGCCGAGTCCTTGCTTTTAATACACTGGAGTATTTATTTAGAGGTGGGGTTGCTGGGTTATGTGGTAATTCTATGTTTAATTTTTTGAGAAACCACCATTTTTTTTTTCACAGTGTTTTTCACAGTGTTTTTCACTGTTTGTCACAGAGGCCACACCATTTTACATTCCCACTTACTCTTTAATAATTTGTCTGTTATGTTTTTATGAATCATGACTAGCTTTAATTTGGATTGAGGGCTCCAAGGGTGGTCTGTTGAAATGGTTCATGGTGGTTTGTTCAAGTTCCTTGTGTTATTTCTTATAACTTTTACCGAATAAAGAGACTGTGCAGCACAGGCTGTATTTTAAGTGAGGTCAACAGATTTGCATTAAGAATATGGGCTCCTCATGGCAATAGTACTTGCTCATGTTAGAATGTCATCAGTCACAAGTCATATTCCCAGCATGGGTTCGTATTGTGGGGACAGTGCCTTATCTCCTGTTTTTACTTTTATCTGGGACGAAGAAGCAGGGGATATGTCCATCTTCAAGTCTCAAGGGGTTACTTCTGTAGCTTAGAGCACATGAGTTGGGGCCATGTTGGAAGAAGACAGTCCCTTAGTCACACTGAGCCTGGATTAAGGATAGCTGAAGATCTCTAGCCCCAGCCACCAGTGAGACTGGATCTCCCATTTGCCCATGCCTACCTTGGCTTAGGGCCAGGATAGATCTGAGCTTGAATGCTAAACGTCTGTAGACCTATGATGGAATGGAGGACAGTTTCATTAATCAGGATGGGCTTGTCATCCCAGCTTTCATATTATAAAATACGTTAGGCATAGATATTCTTCCTGCAGATCTGTGGCCTAATTAGCTCGAGATTTCCTGACTTCGTGTCTCATTTGAAGAACTGTGGTGGCTTCTGCAGAGGGCTGGCTTCTGAGTTGTGGATTTTGACGTTGGGTTGGCTTGTCCTGAATGCCAGGTAAAGCCACAGCAGTCCCTGAGCCTGCTGGTGCTCCTCTCTGCTGTTTGCAGACTTCTTTGCAGAATTGAGTAAGTTTGGGGAAACTTTTTATTCTGGATAAAACTGCTTGTCTTCACTTTCTTTAGAGTTACTCTGAAGGACAGTTTGAGGTAAAGTATCTGTCTGTCCTTCATTGTTGAGGGAAGTCAGGGACCCCGAATGGAGGGACCGGCTGAAGCTGCGGCAGAACATAAATTGTGAAGATTTCATGGACATTTATTAGTTCCCCAAATTAATACTTTTGTAATTTCTTACGCCTGTCTTTACTGCAGTCTCTGAACATAAATTGTGAAGATTTCATGGACACTTATCACTTCCCCAATCAATAACCTTGTGATTTCCTATGCCTGTCTTTAATCTCTTAATCCTGTCATCTTCGTAAGCTGAGGAGGATGTATGTTGCCTCAGGACCCTGTGATGATTGCGTTAACTGCGCAGATTGTTTGTAGAGCATGTGTGTTTGAACAGTATGAAATCTGGGCACCTTGAAAAAAGAACAGGATGACAGCAATGTTCAGGGAACAAGGGAGATAACTTTAAACTCTGACTGCCGGTGAGCCGGGCGGAACAGAGCCATATTTCTCTTCTTTCAAAAGCAAATAGGAGAAATATCACTGAATTCTTTTTCTCAGCAAGGAACATCTCTGAGAAAGAGAATGCGTCCCTGAGGGGAGGCCTCTAAAATGGCCACTTTGGGGATGGTTGTCTTTTACAGTCGTAGATAAAGGGATGAAATAAGCCCCCGTCTCCCATAGCGCTCCCAGGCTTATTAGGATGGGGAAATTCGTGCCTAATAAATTTTGATTAGACCGGTTGTCTGCTCTCAAACCCTGTCTCCTGATAAGATGTTGCCAATGACAATGTGTGCCTGAAACTTCATTAGCAATTTTAATTTCACCCCATCCTGTGGTCCTGTGATCTCGCCATGCCGCCATTTGCTTTGTGATATTTTATTACCTTGTGAAGCATGTGATCTCTGTGACCCACACCCTATTTGGACACTCCCTCCCCTTTTGAAAATCGCGAATAAAAACTTGCTGGTTTTACGGCTCAGGGAGCATCATGGAACCTGCTGACACGTGATGTCTCCCCAGACACCCAGCTTTAAAATTTCTCTCTTTTGTACTCTTTCCCTTTATTTCTCAGACCAGCCAACACTTAGGGAAATAGAAAAGAAACCACGTTGAATATCGGGAGTGGGGTTTCCCCAATACTTTTTCTTCCGCCTTCTAAGGTGTGTTGAGTCCCTGCAGACTTCCTAGTTTTCCTTTATCATTTATTACACGTCTGTCCTAGAAGAAAATATGGAATATATGTATGCAGTATATCTCAAAGGGGTGCTTTCTATAGATTTCTGTGTTGAGAAATTTTTGTAATTACCCTAAGTGCATTGTTTAACCATTTAAGAGATACTGTGTGGTTCTCTTTTTAGAATTCTGTAAGGTGGGGGGAAAGGCATATTCCCTGTATCCAGGGAATGGATACTCCAGGAATACATGTATATATTCTCTTGGATACTCCATCCAGAGTTCATATTATCAGGTACTCTTCATCTTTCTGGGGAAAGAATTCCCGTTTCTTTTAATCCTGTCATTTGAGAGCCTTCTCCTTTTGACCATTTCTTTCTTCTTTTTTGAGACAAGGTCTCTCTATGTTGCCCAGACCAGTCTCAAACTCCTGGGCTCAAGGGATCCTCCTCCTTGGCCTCCCAAAGTACCAGGATTACAGGTGTGAGCCACCCTTTTTTTTTTTTGAGATGGAGTCATATTCTGTCGCCCGGGCTACAGCACAGTGGCATGATCTTAGCTCAGTGCAACCTCCACCTCCCGGGTTCAAGTGATACCCATGCCTCAGCTTCCCAGGTAGCTGGGATTACAGGTGTGGTGGTGCCTTTTTATATTTTTAGTGGAGATAGAGTTTCACCATGTTGGCCAGGCTGGTTGCGAACTCCAAACCTCAGGTGATCTGCCTGTGTTGACCTCTCAAAGTGCTGGGATTACAGGTGTGAGCCACTGTGCATGGCCTTTATCTTTTCCTTCTCTTTTCTGGCATTGCTGCAGGTCAGGTATATTTTTAGGTCAGTGGTCAGAGCAGCAGACAGCCTCCTCTGCCACAGATTGAGTAGGAAGTAGAAAGCGCCCTCCCATGATGCACAGAGAGGCTGGGCTTGTGCACCTTTCCCAAGTCATGTCTGCCGCCCTATGCAATAAGTAGAACCTGAAGTAAAAAAATAAATGCACCATTATGTGCTGATGGTGAGAATATTGCAGCCCCCTGTAGCTCTCCAACTGCATCCCAGTCTTCCTGCCCCGTCTCGCTCTGGGTTTTCTCAGTGGATGTGGAAAGACAATTGATAGAAAATTTTGTCAGCATCTGAGCCATACAATGTTGTGGTTATAGTTTTAAAACAGAACTTCTGTTTTTATTTAAAGCGAATTTTATTTCACTGTAGACTCTATATTGCTTTATATTTAGACTGAATAGTATGAAATTACAGTATTCAGGGCCAGGTGCATTGGCTCACACCTGTAATCCCAACACTTTGGGAGGCTGAGGTGGGTGGCTCACTTGAGGCTAAGAGTTCGAGACCAGCCTGACCAACATGGTGAAACCCCGTCTCTACTAAAAATATAAAAATTAGCTTGGCATGGTCATGCACGCCTGTGATCCCATCTTCTCTGGAGGCTGAGGCACAAGAATTGCTTGAACCCAGGAGGCGGAGGTTGCAGTGAGCTGAGATCTATGCCACTGCACTCCAGCGTGGGTGACATAGCAAGGCTCTTCTTTAAAAAAAAGAAATTACATATATTCAACTCCTTTGGGCCTTTTTACAAAACTAGCAATTTCATATGGTTCAAACTAACCTTTTGTCTATTAATCTGTAGATAGGTTTCCTTTCTGAGGATTCATAGAGAGCCTCTTGAGAGTGTTGTCAAAGTGAAACCGTGTGGTGTGTGTGGAAGTAGAGTTATCTCCCTGGACACATGTGATACTTTGGTTGGACTTCCTCTTCTAATGTTATTTTCTAAGTTTCTGACAAAATTAGAATGAAGCAGAAGTGCTTCTTACATTGTCTATAGTACATTAAAATGTTTGCTTCAAAAACTTTTTCCCCCCCATTTTTTGGTTTTACTTCTGATGTGAACTTGAATTGTACCTGGGCATTTTGTGAGACATTAGTCTCATCAAGGGACAATTTGTCAGTCTTCTAGTTTGCTAGGGAATAGCTTAAGAGGAGCCAAGTTAACTTTCCGTAGCTTGGAGTTTGAGCTAAGAAAGCAAGTTAAGGAGGGAGGACTTGTTTTGTTTGGATTTTTCCAAGAGGAAGTTTCTGCTGCTGAAGATTTAGGAGTGTCAGATGCGTCCCACCATCTGATAATTTTATTTGCCTCACTGGGGTGTGGGTACAAACTGGAAGAAAATGCTTTAGCTCAGTGGTTCCTCAAACTGCTCTCTGTTGTATTTATGAGGGGAAATATGCAAAATAACGCTGGTGTCTGGACTCTTTCCCTAAACATTCTGAATTAATTGCTATGGAGAAATTTTAAAAGCTCCTATGTGATACTAATAGGCCTCAAATGAGTGTTCAACTTAATTTTATGCTTTATGACTAAGACCTTCCAGTTCACAGAGATAGCATATGGGTTGCAGGTTTAATCCCCCTCACTGGTGAATAACTCCTTCGGACTTGTAGGTATAAATATCAAGCATGGTACCTGCTCATCAGCCCGCGTGTCCTACCATCTGGTCTGGGAATCTCATATGCAGGAGAGCCCAGGTGTTGAGTCAGGTGTCCAGGCACTTTGCAGAAGCCTCCATGAAGTCTGCTAGTGGCGGATTGGCAAGGGTAGAGATTGAGTGTGGACTCAGAGCTATCACGGACTCAGAGCAGTCAGACCTGAGTTCACATCTCAATGTTGTCATTTTCTAAGCTATAAAATCTTAGAGAAGTGCATTCACTTTTCAGAGCCAGTTTCCTGATAACAACTTGTTGAATACTATTTCCCCCACTGAATTAAGTTGGAGAAAATGTTGTAGATTAAATGGCCATTTATGTGTGAATCTGTTTCTGGATCTTCTATTCTGTTTTGTGAATCTATATTTTCTTTTGTTTTACTTTAATAGTCAGGTGGATAGAATCTATTCTTTCTTCATAGCAAATTGTCTTAATTACTATAGCTTTATAAATCAAATACTGAAAGTTACCCAACCTGTTGTTTTTTTTTTAAAATAATTGTTTTTGCTATTCTAAGTCTCTTGCATTTTCATATTGACTTTAGAATCAGCTTTTCAAGTTTTACAGGAAACTGTTGGGTTATGCATTGGAATTGTGTTAAATTTATAGACTTAGAGTGGGCATCTTAACATTTTTTAGATTTACTGTCTAAGAAAATGGTGTATTTACCTTTTCCTCAGTTATCTAGATCTTTATAAATTTCTTTCTTTCTTTCTTTTTTAAGTAGAGATGGAGTCTCACTATGTTGCCCAGGATGATCTTGAACTCCTGAGCTCGACTGATTCTCCTGTTTCGTCCTGCCAGAGTGTTGGGATTACCGGCATGAGCCACTCACTCCAAGCCCTAGATCTTTAACTCGCCTTGTAATTATTAGGATAGAGATCTTAGTGATCGTTTGTTATATTTTTGTTCATTAGCATTTAAAAAGAATGCCATAATTCAAAGTATCATTTGTGCTGTTATAAATGGTATTTTATTTATTTATTTAATTTTTTTTGAGATAGACTCTCACTCTGTTGCCCAAGCTGGAGTGCGGTGGCACGATCTTGGCTCACTGCAACCTCCGCCTCCTGGGTTCAAGCAATTCTCCTGCCTCAGCCTCCTGAGTAGCTGGGATTACAGGCACCTGCCACCGCACCCGACTAATTTTTGTATTTTTAGTAGAGACGGGATTTTACCATGTTGGCCAGGCTGGTCTCCAACTCCTGAGCTCAGGTGATCTACCCACCTTGGCCTCTCAAAATGCTGGGATTTCAGGAGTGAGTCACTCTTGGCCTCCCAAAGTGCTGGGATTATAGGAGTGAGCCACTGTGCCCGGCCATAAATCGTATTTTAAATTTTCACTTACCATTTGTTGTTAGTATATAGAAATACAATTTATTTTTGTATTTTTGCTTTGTTTCCTGAAACCTTGCTAAAGTGCATTAAGTTGCAGTAATTTTTGACTGTTTCCTTAGGATAGCTATTTAGATAATCATGCCTTTGGATAGAAACAAATATACTGTGTGTGTGTGTGTGTGTGTGTGTGTGTGTGTGTGAGAGAGAGAGAGAGAGAGAGAGAGAGAGAGACAGTGGGGGAGAGGGAGAGAAGTTAAAATCTCCAGTTATGAGAGTTTGTCTTTTTCTCTTTAGTCATGAACTTTTTGCATCCTGACTTACTGGATTCACTTGTATTTAAAAGTTTCCTACTGGATTCATTTGTGCTTAAGGTTTATTTGTATTTAATATCCCCTCACTTTCACCACCATACAATATTTGTGCTTTAATTATTCAGTTGTCTTTCCACAATTTAAAAGAAGAAAAAGAAGAAAAATTATGCACTGAAGTACTATTTCTGGTGCTCTTCATTCCTTCCCTTAGCTCCAGGTTTCCATTTGATATAATTTCTTTTCAGCATGTAAAACATCTATTAGCATTTCTTTCTTTTCTTTTCTTTTTTTTTTTTTTTTTTGAGACAGAGTCTCGCTCTGTCACCCAGACTGGAGTGCAGTGGCGCAATCTCGGCTCACTGCAACCTCCGCCTCCCGGGTTCAAGTGATTCTCCTGCCTCAGCCTCCCGAGTAGCTGGGATTATAGGCGTGTGACACCACACCTGGCTAAATTTTGTGTGTTTAGTAGAGATGGGGTTTTGCTATGTTGCCCAGGCTAGTCTTGAACTCCTGACCTCAAGTGATCCGCCTGTCTTGGCTTCCCAAAGTACTGGGATTACAGACGTGAGTCACCACGCCTGGCCAACATTTCTTATAGTACAAGTCTGCTGGCGATGAATTCTCTCATTTTGTTCTTTAATCTGGACAAATTGTTTTTTTTCTTTTGAAGCACATGGTTGCTAGATGTTGAATTCTGGGTGATAGCTGGTGGTGTCTGCCCCTCTCCCCTCAAAGGTGTTCCATTGTCAACTGGCCTTCGTTCTTTCTGATAAGAAGTTAGCCATCAGTTGTATCTTTATTACCTTGTATGTAATGTTTCTATGGTTTTTTTCTTTTTTTTCTCTTTGATACTGATTTTCTAGAGGATTGATAATGATCCTAGGTATAATTTATGTGGTACTTATGCTTCTCGGAGTTTGCTGAACTTCTTGGATCTTTGATTTGATTTGTTTTATTATTGTAAAGTTTAGGAAATATTTAACCATTATATCAATTTTTTTGACTTATTTTCACACTCTTGTTTTTCTTGGACTCCTATTACATATATATTAAACTATTTGAGATTGTCTTATAGGACAGTCAGTCTTTTTCACTTTTATTCAATCTTCTCTATGTTTTAAACTGCTAGTAAGCCCAGCCAGTGATTTTTTTTTCTTCTTTCTTTCTCATTTCAGTATTGCAGCTCTAGAATGCTTACTGGGTTCTTTTTAAAATATTTTACACTGGCCAGGCATGGTGGCCTGTAATCCCAACACTTTGGGAGGCCAAGGCAGGCAGATCACATGAGGTCAGGAGTTTGAGACCAGCCTGGCCAACATAGTGAAACCCCGTCTCTACTAAAAATACAGAATTTAGCTGGGTGTGGTGTTGGGCACCTGTAATCCCAGCTACTCGGGAGGCTGAGGCAGGAGAATCACTTGAACCCAGGAGGCGGAAGTTGCAGTGAGCTGAGATCACACCACTGTACTCCAGCCTGGGTAACAAAGTGAGACTCTTTCCCAAAAAACAAACAAACAAACAAACACTACACTTTTTGTGCTGAAAATCTCTATCTGTTTACTCATATTTTCCCTCAGTTTCTTTGAACATATTAACCTTTTGAGTACATTTATACTTGTTTCTGTAAATCTTAAAATCCAATGTTTGTGCCTACTTGGATTTGCTTTTATTATTTATATATTTGAGGGGTTTGGTTTTTATTATAAACGCTGCTTTCTTTATTGCCCTGAGTTAAATTTTCTTTCTTGTATGTCTAAGATTTTTTATTCTGGACATTTTGGATGATATATTTTATGTCTGACTTCTGATAATTCTAAAAAGTATTGAATATTACTCTAATAGCATATTAACTCGCTGAACTCATAGGCCTGTTTTTTATGCTTTGTTAGGGCAGAACTTTGAAAATTTTAAGGTGTTTTCCAAGCTTCTCTAACTTGAAGAGACTCAAGATTCAAACCATGTGCCATTTGCGGGCCTTGTTAGGTAGTGCTTGTTTTTTCTTGGGCAAGTTTAGAGTTAACTCTTTTTTAGTGTAGAGTTTCTCAACCTGAGTAGCACTTGACATTTAGGGCTAAGTAATTCTTTTTGGGGATGGAGAGGCTGTTCCATGCATCGTAAGATGTTGCACAGCGTCTGTGGCCTCTACCCACTAGAAAGCGTCCCTCTAGTTGTAACAACCAGTAGTGCCACCAGTCATTGCCAAATCTCTCCTGGGGGGCAAAATTGCCCTATTTGAGAATTATTTTACTGGATAGTGCTCTTCAATTCTAAGACATGGTCTCTCTGGTGTTTGGACTGTATGCTGGGTGTGTTAATGATATGTAAATGAGGTTTCTGCAGCCTGGTCCGGTGAGAATTTCAGTACCTCACCTCAGCTTGACCTTCAGTATCTCTGTTCAGCTCACTCCTCCTTAGCACTAGCTCTCTGTTAAGGCTTGGGTGGCCTTGACCTGTGCCTGCGCGTCAGCCAAGGACTTGCAGCACCCCCACCCCATAGCCTTCTGGGGCCCTTCCCTTCTGATACCTCCTTACTGTCCAGGGCCATGCAGATGCCAGCGGCTTTAACCCAAGCTCTGACCTCCGCCCCTTTGCTCGGCAGGGCTGCTGTGCTGTGTTTGGACTTCAGTTCACTGCCACAGTCGGAAAGTGGTGTCCTGGCTCAGAGCCACGGCAATGCTTGGTGTCTGGAAGCATCTGCCGCCTAGTGTTGTACAGTTCTGGGGCAGAGGAGTGGGCTGTTATGGGATAAGCCACTTAGCTGTGGCCAGAGCCCACTCTCTCTGCTAGTTGAATAGCCCAGATGTTTATGAGCTGTGGAGCTGGGAGCTCCAAGCGTATAGTACAGGGTGTGGTCATGTTGGCTGCAGGAAATGCCTGATTAACTTCCTTACTGAATAGATGCAGGGTGAGGGCATATGCTAGACTGGGGGGCTCCAGCATCTGCCATCTGTCACCTGTGTGCTTAACAAAAACCCCAATCCCGGGCCCATCCCCAGCCTGACCTGCTATTTCAGAATTTCTAGGGAAAGGGTCTGGAAATCTTTGTATTAATTTGTGCCCCAGGGAAGTTTCTGTGCTAGAGGATGGCTAAGGGAACAACAGGTGTGGAGAGGGAGGCCGGACGTGGCTTCCTTGGAAGGGAAAGGGCCGCATGAGGCTCTGCATTCCTTTCCCCAGGACTTAAATGTTGAAATCATGGCTGATGATTTAGTTTTTAAAAATGTTAATTAATTCAGTTTTTAAATTTTAGCTTTCTTCTGTTTTTTCTACCTTCTAAGACATCCTGTTATAGCAAATTTTTAAATTTTTTCATTGCTCTGAAAATGTTTTTATTTCTTCTTTTTTTTTTTTTTAAAAAGATATTTCTCTAGGTTTAGAATTTGTATTTTGTGGTTATTTACTTTCAGGCCTTCAAACATAATTGATTTGTTTTAAATCTTTTTCTGTTAAAAACTTTAAAAAATTGTGGTAAAATATACAGAACGGTCAGGCATGGTGGCTCACACCTGTAATCCCAATACTTTGGGAGGCTGAGATGGCCGGATCACTTGAACCCAGGAGTTCAAGACCAGCCTGGACAACATAGTGAAACGCTGTTCCTACAAAAAAAAAAAAAACACACACAAAAATCAGCCAGGCATGGTGGTGTGCACCAGTAGTCTCAGCTACTTGGGAGGCTGAGGTGGGAGGATTACCTGAGCCCAGGAAGTCGAGGCTTAAGTGAGCCATGATTGTGCCACTGCACTCCATCCTGGGCACTGGAGTGAGACCCTGTCTCAAAAAAATATCTATCACATAAAATTTGTAATTTTTGCAAGGCATGGTGGCTCTTGCCTGTCATCCTCTGGCGTCCTCCATTTTACTTTCTGTCTGTAATAATCTGACTACTGAAGGGACCTCATCCAAGTGGGATCATACCATATTTGTCTTTTGGTGAGTGGCTTATCTCACTTCGCATCATGTCCTCAGATACATTTAATTTTGGAGTTTATGTCAAACATTTTCTCAGCATTTAGTGAAAAACTTCTGCCTCACCCTGATCCTCAGCTGTGGTACTGCATATTTATTCAGCTATAGTGGAAAAGGAAAGAATTTCAGAGATTCTACCCTTTTCTGGCTTCTTGCTCTGACCAACTGCCTGTGTCCTGGTGTGGGTGAAGTCCTCATCTTCTGCTTTCTACCACCTCTGGAGCCCATTAGCCGAAGGAACAGGGTCATTTTCTCTTTTGGGTCTCTCCTGGGGGTAATAGCTGTGGGCACAGGGCTGCTATTTGATATGCTTATCATCGAGTCGAGAAAGTGGGAAGGAGGTACCTTGGTAAAGAGTGTCTGTCCCTCCTCTCTCTCTGCATTTTTCTCCTAATTCCTTTATCCTCATCAGTGAAAGAGATGAAGGCATTACTGCATTTGGTACGTTTGCTTGTAAAAATGTGTGTTAGTGAAGAAGTCATTATTAAGACGTTTTCTGACATCTGTCATTTTTTTTCCTGCTGCACAAATCTCTTCATTTTCTTAAAGTTTCAAAGATAATCTTTGAAAAGGGAATGAATGATGGAATGAATTTTGCAGTATTACAGTATTGTGCACTGTTACTTTAGGATTACTGAATATCTGGCCTACTCAAGGTCAATACTTCGATAAATACACATTAGGAAAAAAGGAAAATCACATATGTAATATATTTTCATTTTCATTTGACTGATTCTTAGTAAAATTATGGTGAGTCTGTAGAGTGCAGATTGCTTCCTCCAAGTATTTTTGGTCTGAAAGAGGCCACATGAAACATGTCGTATTTGAGAAGCTACATTGTAAACACATTTCTTATTTGTTTCTTATAATTTTCTATCAGAAGTGGAAAGCAGGCTGGGTGCATTGGCTCACACCTGTAATCCCAGTACTTTGCAAGGCTGAGGCAAGTGTATCACTTGAGGTCAGGAGTTCGAGAGCAGCCTGACCAACATGGTGAAACCCCGTCTCTACTAAAAATAAATAAATAGCCGGGCGCGGTGGCTCAAGCCTGTAATCCAGCACTTTGGGAGGCCGAGACGGGCGGATCACGAGGTCAGGAGATCGAGACCATCCTGCTAACATGGTGAAACCCCGTCTCTACTAAAAAAATACAAAAAACTAGCCAGGCGTGGTGGCGGGCGCCTGTAGTCCCAGCTACTCGGGAGGCTGAGGCAGGAGAATGCTGTAAACCCAGGAGGCAGAGCTTGCAGTGAGCTGAGATCTGGCCACTGCACTCCAGCCTGGGCGGCAGAGCATCTCTGTCTCAAAAAAAAAAAAAAAAAAATTAATTAATTAATTAAAAAAATTAGTCAGGCAAGATGGCACATGCCTGTAATCCCAGCTACTTGGGAGGCTAAGGTAGGTGAATCTCTTGAACCCGGAAGGTGGAGGTTGCAATGAGCCAAGATCACGCATGCCTTTGTACTCCAGCCTGGGCAACAAGAGTGAAACTCTGTCTCAAAAAAAAAAAAAAAAGAAGAAGAGAAACATGATAAAAAAGATTTTAAGAAAATGATGATGGATGCCAAACACAATGGCTCATGCCTCTAATCCTAAAACTTTGAGAGGCCAAGGCGGGAGCATTGCGGCACTCGCCTGTAGTCTGTTACTTGGGAGGCTGAGACAGGAGGATTGCTTGGACCCCAGAGGTGGAGGCTGCAGTGAGCTGTGATCATGCCACTTCAGCAAAAAGAGCAAGACCCTGTCACACACACACAACAAAAAGATGATAGAAGTTTGGTTTTTTTCTTCCTCTTCAATGGGGGTATACTGCATTTATATTCTCCTTAAGATGATCTTCTCTGCCCTAACCCTAGACCATATATTTGTCCCCATGTGTGTCCTCACTGTCCCTTCTTTACCCACTCCTGGGCTTGTCATCCTCTCCATATTTTCCTTTTCCTTCCTGTTGCCCTGCCAGTATGTCTTGCCCATCACTCTGTTCCCTTCTCAGTCGATAAACCAGTTCAGTTGGGGCTTGTTTTTCAGGCAGAGAAACTGGAGATAGCAGGGTCTGGGGCTGAGGGGTCTTTCGGCCATGGTGGGGGGATGTGGCCCCCCTTTGAAGAGATTATTGTCAAGCCTTGTTACATGTTCTTTCCATGGGTATTGGTAGAGTTGATTAATTAGATTGTACTAATTTCCTTCAATATATATTGACTGCCCCACCACTCACTGAAACGCTAATTTTTTTTCCTTTCTTTTCTTTTCTTCTCTTTTCTTTCTTTCTTTCTTTCTTCTTTTTTTGAGATGGGGTTTTGCTCTGTTGCCCATACTGGATTCCAGTGGCGTGATCACTGCTCACCACAGCCTTGAGCTCCTGGGCTCAAGCAATCTTTCCACCTCAGCCTCCTGACTAGTTGGGACTACGTGCGTGTGCCGCCATGCATGGTTAATTTTAAAATTTTTTTGTAGAGGCAGGATCTCACTATGTTGCCCACTCTAGTCTTGAACTCCTGGGCTCACATGATCTTGCCACCTTGGTCTTCTAAAGTGCTGGGATTCCAGGCATGAGCCACCCCACCTGGCCTACAGAGAACTTTCTGTATAGGTTTTCAGGCTTGTATTCCAGCCATGAAAAATCAGGCGAAACAAAAAGAAAAGCCCCAGAAGGCAGTGAAACTGTCAGATTATAAAGATACAGGTTGTTGATTTTGGATGGACATTTTCGTCTCCTTAAATTTCTTTTCTTTTACAGAATTAGGGAAGGAATGTGACTAACTTTGTAGACTAGTCACCCATCATGTGAACGAGGAAGGAGGATATGAGCCAGTCCCTGGGTCATCCCCTCAAAAACAGAGATTATTGGTTTTAGATTATGCAGTTGTTAAAGTAGATGTGTTGTTACTAAGCAACTCTGGCCAACAGTATTGGAAAAATACAGGCAATTTTCTGCTTCAAGTGACTAAGCATACTCATCCTAGTTGCCTGTTGCAGAAATACCCAGTTTAATTGGAAGTTGCATTACCTCACAAACTCAACTCTGGGGTAGGGTCATGAACTGGGAAGTAAGCAAAGCATAAAATAAATAAGATAGATAATACTTGCTTTATGTGCTTATTCAGACCGTATTTACTCTGACTTTACTTACAACACTCCTGAGCCACATCCCAGTCTAAAACAGTAGTAGGTAATGGTGTGACATTCTGATGAGAATAAAGAGGCACCTGATAGCCTGACAGCCAGGGGCAAGATGGATCAGAAAGTACCAGAATCCGAAAAGTGTGGCCACCTGGGGACTCTGCGGGAAGAGCATCCCTGTCCACCAAGGGTCATTGACACAGGGTCAGAGCCATTTTGTTGTGAGGAATTTGCATCGTGAAGGTGATGAACTGCAGTTTGCATCTTTTGTTTTATTTATTATTATTATTATTATTATTATTATTATTATTTTATTTTTGAGAAGGAGTCTCACTGTCACCCCGGCTGGAGTGCAGTGGTGCAATCTTGGCTCACTGAAACCTCTGCCTCTCGGATTCAAGCAATTCTCCTGCTTCAGTCTCTCTAGTAGCTGGGATAGCAGGGGTGTGCACCACCACGCCCGGCTAATTTTTGTATTTTTAGTAGAGACAGGGTTTCACCATGTTGGCCAGGCTGGTCTCGAACTCCTGTCTTAAGGTGATCCTCCCTCCTCGGCCTCCCAAAGTGCTAGGATTACAGGCATGAGTCACTGCGCCCAGCCGCATCTTCTGTTTTAAAAGGACTATTAGAGAGGGGAGAAAGACGTCTGTTAAAATGAAGATAGGATTAATGCATTTAATCCAAGAAGGGATATTCGTCTCACCAGTCTGGAAAACTCACTTCCATGGAAAGGTCATTCTCTCCTGCCACCTCCTTTTGACGGTGATATTTATGTGGCCACACTGATTAAAATAAGAAAGAAGAAACAGTTTATATCTTTCAAATGAAACTAGATATTACATGATTTATTTTTAAGAAATTGAATAAAATTAATGTTTTGTTCTAGATTGTAGAGTTTTCTTGTAATCCCAAACATATTTCCTTGCCTGCTTTCAGTAGTGAGCAACTATCAAATGGTGCCCTGCTCTGATGGTGTTTACTTTCACCATTCACTGTATTGTTCTTAATGGCCATGCAGATTCTAGAGTAACCAATAATTAGATACTGAGGTGTTTTCCAGTTTTCAGTAATTAGATTTTTAGATGTCTTCTAGTTTTTGTATGTTACACATAGCATTTTAATGGACATGATTAAAGCTGAACATTCGGACAGACACATCCTTCATTTCCTAGGGTATACAGATTTCAAGGCTTTTGCTATGCTAGATTTCCTCCCCAAGAGTTGTTAATTACTTACATTTCCAGTGAAATGAGACAGCCCTGAAAGTCCAGATTTGATGTTATATTTTAATCATCACTGTCAATCTCATGAATTTCATAGGTGAAAAATAATGCATTGTTATTTTAATCTATGTGACTTTGTGTAATAGTGGATTTGAGCATTTGCATTTCCTTGGCCATTTGGGGTTTTTTTTTTTGTGGTGAATTTCCTGCACACATCCTTTACTCCTTTAAAAAAAAAAAGGTAGGCATTTATAATTCATATTGATATGTAGGGGCTGTTGATTTATTAAATATATTTTGGGTCTGGGATGTATACTACAAGTTTTGATTTCAGTTGGTTTTAGTTGCCTTTTATTTGTTCTCACGGTAGAACAATTTTGTTTTCACAGGGAAAACAAATGTAATGGTGTCTTTTTATAACCTGTCAGGTTAATGAAGCATAGAACCAAAATATTTGCAGGACGATGATACATTAATTTACAGATTTTTTTCTGTACATTGGATGTGAACTGTTTTAAACTATAACATGGACACTTTATTGGAACTAAACTTTAGTTTTCTACATTAATGAGAAACACTGGTAACTTTGCTTCATTAAAAAAAAATAGCTTGTTCTCTGTCAGATGTAAATAGTTTGACTTTATTTTTGTCTTCTTATCCACAAAATAGGAATAATTCTTACTTGGTAAGTGTTGTTTTCTTGTTCAGTTGTCTGGCTTACAGTAGGTGCTTACTAAATGGTAGCTTGATTTATGATCATAATGACATAAATGAATATGACTTGGTCTGTATATTCTGGTAGCTACTGAGGGTAACACAGATATATGATTACACTAATTGTACTTCTGAGGATGTGAGCACTGTTTTGTTGTTGTTTGTTGGTTTCTTTGGTCTTGATTTTAGGTAGAACTTAGATTATCAATTTTATACGTTCTATTTAAATGTAAAATCCTTAAAGCCAAAAGTGTACTCTAAGACTTGCTTTAGCTATATCTCACAAATTATCATTATCATTTACTTTAAAATCTTTCAGATTTCCCTTATGATGTCATCTTTGACACATGCTTATTTAGAAATGTTGATATTCAGATATTTTTAGAGATACCTTATTGTTGATCTGTAATTTAATTCTGCTGTCACCAGAATACATTCTGTGTAACATTTTTATGTTCAGATATTGATTGACGTTTACTGATGGCCCAACATAAGGACTATTTTACCTTAAAGGTTAGAAGTATACAATATTAAAATTCTATTACCCTTCCCCATCTTTTGTACTGTTGTCATATATTTTACTTCTGTGTCCAAAATGCACTATTACCATTTTTGCTCTAAGCAGTTAGTTGTTTTTCAAAGTAATTTGTCTTCTTTTTCTTTTTATTTTTTTAGACAAGATCTCACTCTGTCACCTGGGCTGGAATGCAGTGATGTGATCTTGGCTCACTGCAAACTCTGCCTTCTGGGTTCAAGTGATTCTCCCACGTCAAGCGATTCAGCCCCCGAGTAGCTGGGTCTACAAGTGCAGGGCACGATCCCTGGAGAATTTTTATATTTTTTGTAGAAATGGGGTTTTGCCATGTTGCCCAGGCTGATCGCGAACTCCTGACCTCAAGCAATCTGCCCGTGTTAGCCTCCCAAAATGTTGGGATAACAGGCGTGAGCCACCACACCCAGCCTCTCTTTTACATTTACTCACATTGGTCATTTTGGTTTCTGTGTATTCTTTCTGTAGATCTGAGTTTCCATCTGATATCATCTCCTTTTAGCTTGGAAGGTATTCTTTACACTGTTTTTTTACAGTTCAGGTTCATTGCCGATAAAGTCTCTCAGAAAATGTCCTAATTTCACCCTCATATTTTAAAGGACATTTTTTGTTGGTGACAGAATTTTGAGTTGACAGGGTTTTTTTTTTGTTTGTTCTTTTTTTTTTGAGTCAGAGTCTCACTCTGTCACCAAGGCTGGAGTGGAGTGACGCGATCTTGGCTCAGGCAACCTCCCAGGTTCAAGCGATTCTCCTGCCTGAGCCTCCTGAGTGGCTGGAATTACAGGTGCCTACCACTGTGCCCAGCTAATTTTTATATTTTTAGTAGAGGCGGGATCTCACCATGTCGGCCAGGCTGATCTCGCAGTCCTGGGCTCGAGTGATCTGCCCGCCTCAACCTCCCATAGTGCTGGGAATACAGGTGTGAGCCACCGCGCCTGGCCGGTTGTTTTTGTCTTTCTTTCAGCACTGTAAATATTGTTCTGTTGTCTTCTTGTTTGCATTGTTTCTGGTGTGTCAGCTGCTGGTTGTTTTTGTTGTTTCTCTGTGTTTAATGTGTGTCTAGGTATAGATCTTTGTTTTTGTCCTTCATTGGACTTGCTAAGATTCTTAATAATGTAAATTAGTATTTACTACCGACTTTGGTAAAATTCCAGTCATTATTTGTTCAAATATTTTTTTCTTCCCCTATTTCTTCTTCCTTTAGGACTCCAAATACATGAATATTTTATTGCTTAATATTCTCCCATAAGGACCTTCAGTCTTTGTTCTTTTTCTTAACTCTTTTTTTTCTATTTGTTCTTCAGATTTCAGTTGTAAACTATAGAAGAAAGGGTTAGCGATTCTGGGAATAGATCAGTGGAAAGTATCTGCTATTAATGATATATAATTCATTTTTTATTTTCAGGTATTACCTTTTCAGTTCGAGAATTTCCATTTGGTTCTTTTTGGTATTACCTATCTCGCTCCTAAAAATCATATCTACTTGTTATAACCATATTTTTCTTTAACTCCCTGACATATTATAATAGATGCTTCATAGTTGTTGTTTACTAATTCCAAAATCTGGATCATTTAATATTTTTTTTTTTATTGCCATTTCCCTCCTTTGATTACAGGTCACATTTTATTGTTTCCTTGCATACCTAGTAATTGTTTTACTATGTTGAACATTATGATCGATATACTATAGGGAGTCTGGATTAAAGAGCATTGAGTTTTGTTCATGCAGGCAGTTAAATTCCTGGCAGATTGGCCCCTTTAGCATTGAATCCATCCATCTGTCTGTCAGTCAGTTAATCGTAGGGCGGGTAACTCCATTCTGAACTTATTCCAAGTGCACAGCTGTTAATCTAGGGTGAGATCTTTATTACTAAGACATAGCCTTCCTGGTGTCTCAGTTGAATGCCTGAGGCCCCAGTGGGGATTTCCTTCCTCTCCTCGGGTGGCATCTCCTGCTGCATGACCTCCAGAATCTTCGGTCAGCACTCAGCCCCATAGTTGCTGCTTTCTTAGGTCTCATGGAATCTGGCCCTTCTTATGAAGCCATTGGCAAAGTATCCTGAGTAAATCCCTACTGAAACTTCTGGGGCAAACCCTCTGCCACTCAGGCTCACAAATTCCAGATGCTTCTACAACTTGGAACAACTATTTCTTCTTCCACAGCTCAGTGAAGCTGTTCTGTTTGGGCAGAAAATGTCCCCAGGCATAAAGCCAGGTCAGTCCCGGGCCACCACCTGTATTTCCCGTCTCTTGAGGCTCACAGTCCTGTGTTACCTCTGGTCCAGGGCCTGAAAACAGCTGTCATATGTTTTGCTCGGTGTTACATTTTTCCAGGGGAGGGCAAGTCCTCTCTCATGGTTGGAAGCAGCAGCCTGGCAGTTTGCTTGTCAGCTGTGTCTTCCTAATTTTTTTTGAAACGGAGTCTTGCTGAGTCGCCCAAGCTGGAGTGCAATGGCACGATCTCAGCTCACTGCAACCTCTGCCTCCTGGATTCAAGTGATTCTCCTGCCTCAGCCTCCCGAGTAGCTGGGATTACAGGCACCTGCCATCATGCCTGGCTAATTTTTGTATTTTTGTAGAGATGGAGTTTCACCATGTTGGCTAGGCTGGTCTCGAACTCCTGACCTTAGGTGATCTGCCTGCCTCATCCTCCCCAAGTGCTGGGATTACAGGTGTGAGCCACTGTGCCCGGCATGTCTTCCTCATTAATAATATTCATGGCACTTCATGATATTTTTTATCCTATCTGGAGTATGACTGATTTTATTTCAGCAGATCCTTAATTTCTGAGTTGGCAGTAGAGTTATCATTCACTTGGGTTAACTTCTGTTACAACCCAAGTATCTGCCCAGCCTTTTATTCCACCTCTATACCTGGTGATGTATTACTACTGGTAATACATGAATTACAAGTAGCCCTCCTGGTGCACACAGAGAACTTTGTCTTTTTCACAAATTGGCATCTGTGCCATCTTACCTAATCCTCATTGTTGGCAGCAGATGCCATCTGTGGATGATGGTTCAAGTTGGGCACAGTTGATTTCAGATTTCTTGAAAAGGGTCAGCTTAGGCTTAGAGTTTGGTGTTGACATTTTGCTTTTATTTTGTTAAAATTAGGTATCGAATTAACATGCTTTAAAAGTGTGGTGTATTTTCTGCGTGTGGGATTAACATACTTGTATGTAAGATTGGCTTTGTAAGTATTTACAGATAGTTTGTAGTTAGTAAGGCACGTTACGTTCTGTTTCTTTCCTACAGGGGCAGGCTGGTCTCTCTCCTTCCCTCTCTTCTTCTCTCTCACCTGCACCTTTTCTTCTTTCTTTGTATTTTATGATTGATTCACTTATATTTGCATAATAGCATTTTTAAATTTTTCTTTTTTCTTTTTATTTTTTGAAACAGAGTCTCACTCTGTTGCCCAGGCTGGAGTGCAGTGGCACAATGTCGGCTCACTGCAACCCCCGCCTCCCGGCTTCAAGTGATTTTCTGCCTCATTCTCCCAAGTAGCTGGGATTACAGGTGCACACTACCATGCCTGGTTTAATTTTTGTGTTTTTAGTAGAAACAGGATTTCACCATGTTGGCCAGGCTGGTCTGGAACTCCTGACCTCAAGTGATCTGCCTTCGGCAACCCTAAGTGCTGGGATTACAGGTGAGAGCCACTGCGCCTGGCCATGTTTTAACTTTTAAAAGTGTTTTCACTTCTCTCTGTCCCTTTTTTTTCCATTCACATAGCTTGGTTGACCGTCTTGTTGCCTCTTGCCTGGACTGTTATTGCAGCAGCAACTCATTCTCTTTCTTCCAGTAGTCTCCTGGCCAATCACTTCTACTGTTTAACCTTCCTTAAGTTGAGTTTCTCCCTCTAACTTGAAAAACCACACATACTGTTCCATATTGCCTTCCATAAGCTTCACCTGCTTCAGCCAGGTTTGGGGTGTTCTTTATTCAGCAGCCCCCACATCCCCCTTCTCTGTACTTCTGTCCTAGCGAGGCCTCCCATGTAGCACCCTTCCCTTCCCTCCTTAAAGTCCCTCCTTCATCGTCCAGGGTCTCTACCACCCAGTGTCCCTCAGTTGGAACTGCCCTGAGTTCTCTGTGCAGGTCACAGTTGAATCACAGGTGTCTGGACATACCTAGTCCTGTTTCCCAAGGCGAAACCCATGACTGCGTCACCGTATCTGTTGGGGCTCCTGGTGTCCTCCAGATAGTTGACGCTCTGTAAACATTTGTCATTTCCCATTGATCACATTGAAACCCTGTGATCCAGGCAGAGTGAAGAGATTAAGGCCCCGTGTGTTTAATTATGTTGCACATCGAATTAATGATTGGTACGGATTTATAGTCCACATCCTCTCATTTCATTCTTTTGACAGCCTCTCTGTTCTTCTCTAATTTCGCTCAAAATTACTTTGGTTGGCTCTTAAGTAGAAACTTACATCATTTTATACTTGGGGGCATGTCCAAATTCATTAAATGAGGTGAGAGATTTTTCTTCTCCTTTCTACCCCTCGCTTTGCTGTCCTGGCAGGACACAGCTGCCACCACTAAAGGTACTGGGAGGGCTGAAATGCTGGTCGTTAGAGCTGTTGTCTTGGGTTATCTGGTCTTGACATCACACAAGACTTCCTCAGGTCTGCTGTGTCCTAAGCCTGACTTAGTGTCACTGTATGAACACAATTCTCTACCTACCTCTTTTATTTCAGGCACTTCGTCTTAGTAACATGGCCATGGGGAAGACAACCACAGGCCAGATAGTCAATCTGCTGTCCAATGATGTCAACAAGTTTGACCAGGTAAGCTGCAGTTCAGGGATCCTTTTTCATTGCATTAAACACCCCTCTTCCCCCTTTTATTCTTTCTGGAGACAGGGGCTCACTCTGTTCACACTGGATTGCAGTGGCAGGATTGTAGCTCACTGGAGCCTTGAACTCCTGGGCTCGAGTGATGTGTGATCCTCCCTCCTCAGCCTCCTGATTAGCTGTGACTACAGGTGTGCACCGCCATGCCCAGCTAATTTCTCTCTTCTTTTGAATTTTCATGTCAGATGGGCTAATGTGGCAATGTCATAACAGAATTCAAGGGTGGCACATCTCACACATGTGCATGAACACCCGACTGTCATGCTCATGAACTACAAAAGGATTGCTGGCTAATTTCTTTTTTTATTATTTGTAGAGAAGGGATCACGCCTTGTTGCACAAGCTGGTCTCAAAATTCTGGCCTTAAGCGATTCTCCCACCTTGACCTCCCAAAGTGCTGGGATTACAGGTGTGAACACCGTACCCACCCAGTGTCCATTGTTTAATACTTACCTTGTGGAGGTATCATGTTATCCAGGGCATTCTAGCTGCTGGCCATGTCCATTTTGCACTAGGACCACTTTATTTTTTTTCTTTCCAATTATTCATTCATAGACACGAACTAAAGCCTCCGCTCAGTGTCAGGGACAATGAATAAGACGTGGTTTCTGTTCTGAAGAAGCTCACCGCCTGTCTGGGAGACAAATACACAAGTAAATTACTGGAGTGTGTGGTGGGCACTATAGTACAGGCTTTCTTAGGGTACTGGAGAGCCCCAGGGCATATGGGAGCTGAATTCTGTGGCAGAGAGTTCTGGAAAATGCTCAGCTCATCAGTGAGATAGTCACTGATCAAGATCTTCTAATGCCGCTGGTCAGATTCTCTTTCAGGTCTCCCAGACCCGCTGTTTGTTTCCCCAGAATGGCTTATTCTGTGGTGGGTGCTTGGATTTCTGCTTTAGCAGGTGTAAACCCACTGTGGTCATTTCTGTTTAGGATTTGCCTGTTCTTTTCCAGTGGATCGTTTCTGTACTGTGTTCTTACTTGTTTTGCTTTTCTAGAGTCCTAAGAACGCTCTGTCTTTTTCTTTAAAGGTGACAGTGTTCTTACACTTCCTGTGGGCAGGGCCACTGCAGGCGATCGCAGTGACTGCCCTACTCTGGATGGAGATAGGAATATCGTGCCTTGCTGGGATGGCAGTTCTAATTATTCTCCTGCCCTTGCAAAGCTGTTTCGGGAAGTTGTTCTCATCACTGAGGTAAGAGAAATACTGGTGTGAAAAATGTCATATCTATTTGGTAACATCCACAGTCTTCCCAATGCTTTTGTTCAGAAACAAACTAAATGCCTTTTATTATCTCTTCTTTGCATATGTTGCAGCTCTTCAGGCTTAGCCAAAGGGGGCCTCCATCCTTATGCTGAAGGCGAATCTTCAAGGGAGAAAGGTGAAGGCATTCACCGACTCCTCCCAGCCAGCTATTCAGGCGCTGTGGCCGCAATAAGTAGAATGTCCTTAAGCAGAAATCACATATGTAGAAGTTAGTGAAACATATAATGAATAACGATAGATTGAAATATTTCATAGGCTCCATTCTAGCTGCATACATCTTTACTGTGCTTGTGTGAGAGTTATTTTCACATGTGTATACAAGTGTGTTATTTTTACTTCAGTATTTCCATTAAATTGTAAGCTCCCCGAAGGCAGGGTGAATTTTAATGATGTATTTATAAAATCACACAGTCCTAGTAGTGTACGTGTTAGAAATATGGTTGTCGGCTGGTCGTGGCAGCTGATGTCTTTGGGAGGCTGAGGCAGATGGATCACGTGAGGCCAGGAGTTGGAGACCTGCCTGGCCAACATGACAAAACCCCGTCTCTACTAAATTTAAAAAATTAGCTGGGTGTTGTGGTACACACCTGTAATCCCAGCTACTTGGGAGACTCAGGCACAAGAACCACTTGAATCCAGGAGGCAGAAGTTGCAGTGAGCCAGGATTATGCCAGTGCACTCCAGCCTGGGTGACAGAGTGAGACTCTGTCCCCCCCCAAAAAAAAAGAAAAAAAAATACAGCTTTTGGTCAAGAGGTTAATGATGATAAAATAAATTAGACTTGAAGCAGGTCCCAGTGAATTGGAAATGAGTCATTGTCAAGGTTGTCAGCTGGATCGAGAGGAGCCACTGTTGGAAGTGCATTGAGTTCTTTGTTTTATGCTTTTGCTTATGGTGTATTTTCTACTTGGACCTTCCCCTCTTTGCCATCTGGAGAAACAGTCCTTGTCCTTTGAGGCCCCGTTCAAATGCTCCCGGTCCTCTGAAGCTTTTTTTTTGCTCTCCTCTTTCCCAGTGGAGTTAACAAGCAGCCCTTTCTTTTCTGCTCCCCAGCACTTCATTCTCATTTTAGTACACTCCACCCACTGTGTTACTGTCAGGCGCGGGTGCCTTTCTGCCTTCCCTGCCCACCTGTGAGCTCCTCCAGGGGACAGATTACATCTGACTCATTTTCATGTCTTCCTCAGCAGATATTACAAATTCTCCAAAATACTTATTGAGTTGGGATAGATTGTTGACTTCCTAATCGAAGTCTTTTTCTATTTGTATTTTGAGTAGGACCTGTCTGTGTTGACGGAAGCAAAAGCGCTCTAGGGAACCATGTGATGCGGGTCCCTGCCTGTGCCTGCCGCTGATAAGGGCAGGCTGTGATCGCTCAGGCTCATCTCCCGTGTCTGGTCCCCCTTAGGAGTAAAACTGCAACTTTCACGGATGCCAGGATCAGGACCATGAATGAAGTTATAACTGGCATAAGGATAATAAAAATGTACGCCTGGGAAAAGTCATTTTCAGATCTTGTTACCAATTTGAGAAAGTAAGTTTTTGTATACATTGTACCGTATTTTCATACTTTTCTATTTGCTATTCTTGTTGAATGGTTTTAGAAGTTTTACTATGTGTTCACATTATGGGAGGTTCAGTACAATCCATCCCACTCCCCACGTGTGGCAGTTGGGTTAAGTAGAATGGTGGAGAATGTTATTTTCACTTGGTTTTCCATTTACCATGTTCTTAAACAGAAAGCATGTGTATGCTTCTTACTAATATAGAAGTGAAATTCCAAATGTTTCTGAATATCCCAAATCCCAACAACGATTCTAAGATGTTAGTATTTGAGAATAATGGTGTTTAAAATAAAACTATGATTTATATTAATGTAGCCAAATGGACAGGTTATAGAGACTGGGCATATCTATATTGGACCAAACTCTATGAATCAGTATTTTTCATTCCAAACAGGCATGGAAATACTGTTAGTTGTTCTTTGTGTTATTAGAATTTTTGGGGGGCGGCTGGGCATGGTGGCTCACGCCTGTAATCCAAGAACCTTGGGAGGCTGAGGCAAGTGGATCACCTGAGGTCAGGAGTTCGAGACCAGCCTGGCCAACATGGTGAAACCCTGTCTCTAGTAAAAATACAAAAAATTTGCTAGGCGTGGTGGCGCTTGCCTGTAATCCCACTACTTGGGAGGCTGAGGCAGGAGAATCACTTGAACCAGGAGGAGGAGGTTGCAGTGAGCTGAGATCGCACCATTGCCTGGGCAACAAGAGTGAAACTCCATCTCAAAAAAAAAAAAATGTTTTTCTGGCTTTGGATTAAATATTTGATTAGCTGTTGCATTCCAGCACATGGTACTTCTTATGATTGTCTGGGTAGTTCCTGGCCACCTCTCACCTTTGCACCTTTTTGTTGTTGTCATTGCCCAGGATGGTCTCAAACTCTTGGGTTCAAACAATTCATCCACCTCAGCTCCCAACGTACTGGGATTGCAGGCGTGAGCCACTGTGTGTGGCTGACATCACTGCTTTTTTAAAAACCTGTACTCTCTTCCAGGAAGGAGATTTCCAAGATTCTGAGAAGTTCCTACCTCAGAGGGATGAATTTGGCCTCATTTTTCAGTGCAAGCAAAATCATCGTGTTTGTGACCTTCACCACCTACGTGCTCCTCGGCAACGTGATCACAGCCAGCCGCGTGTTCGTGGCCGTGACACTGTACGGGGCTGTGCGGCTGACGGTCACCCTCTTCTTCCCCGCAGCCATTGAGAAGGTGTCAGAGGCAATCATCAGCATCCGAAGAATCCAGGTTGGTGTCAGATGCCTTTTTAAAGTTGTAGGTGCATTCGAGGTGAAATGATATCTCCTTTTATTTAGCATCACTATGTTCCAGTGTGATGACATTTAACTCTCTCATAACCAAAACGTGCTGCCATTCCACAATGTTGTGTGTACTTCCTTATCTTAGATAGGGCGCACTAAAGACAATGCAAGCATTGTGATCGTTTATTAGCAGCAACATAAACAGCAGTGGCACAGGGCTTTTGATGTGCAGGTGGTAACGGCAGGTGTGATTAAAATGTTTAAGCTGTCTAAAAGGAGGAAAAGCAAATAGATTTCATCTGTTACGTTAACACAAATGAGAAAGTAGCCAGTATAGGTTGAGTATGGTTCTTCTGTGGGCTGGAAGGAAAGAGCTTGCTGGAGGTCCCTGCTTCTTGGGCAGGAAGAATGGCCCCAACTTCACTTAGCTATCCCTGTTTGAAAATAAGTTCTTTCCTCTGTAGATGTTTTCCTTGTTAATTTTTGTGCATGCCTTTAGGATCTCTGCCGTTTCTTTCCTATCCTCTTTTCACTTTTTTCTTACTGTTGATGAACCTAACTCTACCAGACTTCTTTCTTTCCAATCGGTGGATTTCTACTGCCTTGCTCCGTTTGTTCCACCGTAACAAAATACCTGAGACTGGCTAATTTATACATGTTAGACATTTATTTCTCACAGTTCCGGAGGCTGGGAAGTCCAAGATTAAGGCTCTGGCGTTGGTGTCTGGTCTGGTGAGGACCATTCTCTGCTTCCCAGATGGACCTCTGTGTCCTCACATTGTGGAAGAAACAGAAGGACAAACTGGTTTAGTTCCCTCCAGCCTTCTGTAAGGACACTAATCCCCATCAGGAGGGCTCTGCCGTGGCGACCTAATCACCTCTTAGAGGCCCCACCTCTTAACACTGACCCTGGGGTGAAGTTCCAGCCTATGAATTTAGAGTAGGCATGCCCATTCAAATCATAACATCCACTTTACACACCATCACCTTTTCCTCAGTAGCTGTCACTAAATTGCCAGGGACAAATAATTTATATCACCAAGGTAAGGTCCTGGCACATAATGTATGCACAAGTATTTGTGTGTTTATGAATAAGTTGAAAATTAAAATAAATTGGCTTTGTGAGAGGGCTTGGCAAGACCTTGACTGTCTAAGCTTTTCAAAAATCTGCTTTGTTTTATTCCTGGTTCTTAATAGAGATGGATGCCCAGGGACAGACTCGAGTGAACTTAGCTGACACTGGCTGTGATTATTTTTTATTTTTATTTTTTTGGTTGGGGAGAGAGTGGGGTGGGTATTATCATAAAAGCTAAGATTCTTTTTTATGATGAAGTTTGTTTTTTAAAGAAGAGATCTTGCTGTGTTACCCAGGCTGGAGCATAGTGGCTATTCATAGGCAGACTCCCACTACTGATTAGCAAGTTTGTATTTCGTAAAAAATATTACCTCTAAAACAGACCATACAAGGTCAATTCTTATCCTCATTCTTTCTGACAACAGCTTCAGGTAACACTGTGAAGGGATGGTCCATGCAGGTCAGTAACACTTTTTTCTTACAGCTTTTGCATCTTGAAAGAAATAACTTAGAAATATACTTTGACCAGAGTGTCTTTCTGAGTGTGCAGGACACCTTTTCCAGATGGAAGGGCCACATGTGTATTGTGCTGCTGTAATTCTCTGACTGCTGTTGCTGCCGCTCACTGTGATTGCAGGCGCTGGTGTGTGTACTGTGAACCAGGGCTCTTGGAAGCCTTTACATGTTATTTCATGTTATCCTCACAATTGAAGGAGATAAGCATTAGTGTCCCCACTTTACAGAGAATGAAACTGGCTCCTATAATAGGTTAAGGAGTTTGCCTGTCTTAGAGATGGGAATCTGTTCAGAACCATGATTTCTTAACCATTATTACGTTGCCTGTTGTATTAGTCTGTTTTTATATTGCTATAAAGAACTTCCTGAGACTGGGCAATTTGTAAAGGAAAGAGGTTTAATTGACTCACAGTTCAGCATAGGTGGTGAGACCTCAGGAAACTTGCAGTCATGGCGGAAGGGGAAGCAGGCACTTTCTTCACAGGGCGGCAGGAAGGAGAAGTGCAAGCAGGGGAAATGCCAGAGCTTATAAAACCATCAGATCTCATGAGAACTCACTGTCACTAGAACAGCATGGAGGAACCGCCCCCATGATCCAGTTACCTCTACCTGGTCCCACCCTTGACACGTGAGGATTATGGGGATTGCAGTTCAAGCTGAGATTTGGGTGGGGACACAGAGCCAAACTGTATCACCTATGTTGCTGCCTTAGTATGTTCTGGTGTGGGATATTTCCTTCAGTGTTCTTTTACTCATCTAGTCTTACTCCAAAAACCTTGAGAGGTTCTCTGTTTCCTATGGAGTCCTATTTTTGAACCCTAGGCATAGGGCTCACCTGGCCACATTGTGTGTTTCCCAGCACATGACCCGTCTCTGTTCCTGCTTTGGGGTCTTTGGCTCTTTGTGGCTTGAGTGTCCTCCCTTCTGTCCTTGATTTAAGCAAGTGCTACTAAGCCCTCCAGCCAGGTCTCAGGAGCCTGGTGGTACTTTTGTTCCTGCTGAGCAAGGCCTGTATGGTGCAGCGCAGAGATGATGAACACATAATGGGCACCAAATGCTGGATGGACAGAAGCAGCACCCATAGCAAAAGGCTGGGACCCAATACAGACCCAAGGTGGTCCAGGCTGTACCATAAGCCAGAGGAAGGCCGAGTGAGGAAGCAGACTCGAGTTGAACATTCCCAGAACACTGGGCCCTGTTCAAGGGGGTTGTGAGGGTCCTCAGCTCTGGGGAGCTGGATCTTTTTCAGAGTGGACTGGATCGGAGTCTCTGCATTGTGATGCGTGTCCCTCTGTGCATCTCAAACCCCACTGGACTTGGTCAACCTGCTCTTGTAAGAGAGGGGCCATGTCTGACATTAAATGTAGACCCTCCTGGCTGGGCATGGTGACTCACACCTATAATCACAGCACTTTGGGAGGCCAAGGTGGGCAGATCACTTGAGGTCAGGAGTTAGAGACCAGCCTGGCCAACATGGTGAAATCCCGTCTCTACTAAAAATACAAAAATTAGTCAGGCGTGGTGGTGCATGCCTGTAATCCCAGCTCCTCAGGAGGCTCAGGCTTGCTTGAACCCAAAACGTGGAGGTTGCAGTGAGCTGAGATTGTGTCACTGCACTGTAGTCTGGGTGACAGAGTGAGACTCTGTCTCCAAAAAAAAAAAAAAAAGAGCCTCCTGACTGGCTTCCAGGCGGTGAAACAAGTGGACTTTCCTTGGGCCACGTGGAGAAATAGAAACAGTCTTGCTTGGTTAATAAAATTAGTCTGTCTTCCTGGCCATTATGAGATAAATGAAGATTAAGATTAAGACCATGGGGCTTTATATGAACAGGTAATAGCTGGTGAGTACTTACTAGGTAACAAGGAGGGGCCCAAGAGCCTTATGAATATTCACTCCTTTTACTTGTGTAACTCCCCTATCACTCCTACATGACAGATAAAGAAACTGAAGTCTGGGGAGGGTGAATAGCACCTCCACGTTTTAACAGTTAATAAAAGGCTGATCCAGGGCTTTAGCCCAGGCCGTCCATCTGTCTCAGAAGTGCGGCCATGGCTCACGTCCCAGCAGTTTGGGAGGCCAAGGTGGGCATATCACTGGAGGTCAGGAGTCCTTGACCAGCCTGGCCAGCATGGCGAAATCCTGCCTCTACTGAAAATACAACAACAACAAAAAAATTAGCTGGGCATGGTGGCAGGCACCTGTAATCCCAGCTGCTCTGGAGGCCAAGGCACGAGAATTGCTTGAACCCGGGAGGTGGAGGTTGCAGTGAGCTGAGATCATACCACTGCACTCCAGCCTAGGTGACAGAGCGAGACTCCATCTCAAAAAAAAAAAAAAGTGTACAATCTTACCCCAACATGCACAGCATAACCTGAATGCAGATGTCACTTCTGTGCGGCAGCCATAGGAAATAATGGGGCAAAGAGCAGCCCCGACAGGTAGTGTGGTGGGGCGGGACGCAGACCTTGGGTCCTCACCAATTCTCTGGGCCTCGGTTTTCTTGTCTCTAAATAAGGGGATTGGACTTAGTGTCTGGAGGTCATTTCCTGTTTTGTCTCACTTATTTAGAAAACCATCTGTATTAGTCAGAGTTCTCCAGAGAAGCAGAATCGATAGGGCCCATGTGTATGTACGTGCAGAGAGACATTAGTAGATTGATTTATAAAATTTTCTCACGCAACTTGAAGGTGAGGTAAGTCCACAATCTGCAGGGCAGCTGGCAGGCCAGAGACCCTGGGAAGAGCTGATGATGCAGCTTGAGTCTGAGGAGGACAGTCTTGAGGCAGAATTCCCTTTTCTTTGTAGGTCTTTTTTCTCTTAAATGCCTTCAACTGATTAGGTGAGGCCCACTGACATTATGTAGGACTTCAAAGTCTACAGATTTAAATGCTAATCTCAACTGAAAAATACTTTCCCATTGATATCCAGACATATTTGACCAAATATCTGGGGACTGTGGCCTAGCCAAGCTGACACATAAAATTAACCATCACATAGTCTTTTTTTTCTTTTGAGACGAGTCTCGCTCTGTCAGGCAGGCTGGAGTGCAGTGGCACGATCTCAGCTCACTGCAAGCTCTACTTCCCGGGTTCAAGCAATTCTCCTGCCTCAGCCTCCTGAGTAGTTGGGGTCACAGGCGTGAGCCACCATGTCCAGCTAATTTTTGAATTTTCAGTAGAGGCAAGGTTTCACCACGCTGGCCAGGCTGGTCTCAAATTCCTGACCTCAAGTGATCCACCTGCCTTGGCATCCCAAAGTGCTGGGATTACAGGAATGAGCTGCCGCACCTGGCCCATCACAAACTGTTTAATCCTCATCTCTTCTTTTGGGATCTCCACAGGTGACTTTGTCCTCATTTTCCACTTATTATTGAAGCCATTTGTTTATAGATTTCTTTCCCTTCCTAAACTCTGAACGTATAAAAGGCAGACACAATGCCTCATTCATCTTTATATTACGTATACATTGCAGGCGCCCAGAAAATGTGTAAGTGAAGTCAGCCTCCAGCTTCATTACATCTGTGAGATTTGGAAAATGCCTAACAACTGAGCATTATTTTAGTGGGAAGTGATGACTGTCGTTCTCTGCTGAATTATGTCACACATCAGAGAGTGTGGCATGAAAGGGGTCCTGCAGACAATTTTCAGGGAATTGTGGTCCAATATGCGGCTAGGGAAGAAATCCTTAAGATTTTTTATTTTTAGTTTTCCAATAAAATGCAACTCACCTGTGTCTAAGGCTTGAAATTCCTCTTCATGTAGATAGATGTATGCATGCAGTAAAACAAACTGACTAGCTGGGAATTTTACATTTTCCAGTAGCTAACTTTGGCAAGGTACTCTGTGTCCAGATAAAGGGTGCATCTTTGAGTTGGGCAGGAAACCTTAATTTCCCCTCACGTACATAGTTTCTGGTGGGAAGGTGGGCCTAGAGTTCAACAGTAGTGGTTTTCAGTAAAGGAGAAACGAATGGCCAGGCATGACTGGTAAGAAAGCGCTGGTGTTAGTGTGCTAAGCTCCTTCACGGTGGTGAAGTCATTGTTGGAGGTTTTGTTTTGTCTTGTTTATTTGTTTTCTTTCTGCCTTTAGAACTCTGTATTTTTTCAACCTGGATGGTTCCTGTAACCCATTTAAAATTTTGTCCCCTAGTTCATCAGAATTGCCTGATGTACTGATTAAAACTAAATGATTACACCTTGGAGATTCTGCTTCACCAGGCATTGGCTGGGGCCCAGTATCTTTCGTTTTGTTGTTTTGAGACGGCGTCTCGCTCTGTCACCAAGCGGGAGTGCAGTGGTGCGATCTCAGCTTACTGCAATCTCTGCCTTCCAGGTTCAAGTGATTCTCCTGCCTCAGCCTCCGGAGTAGCTGGGGCTACAGGTGTGCACCACCACGCCCAGCTAACTTTTGTATTTTTAGTAGAGACGAGGTTTCACTCTGTTGGTCAGGATGGTCTCAATTTCTTGACCTCGTGATCCGCCCGCATTGGCCTCCCAAAGTGCTGGGATTACAGGTGTGAGCCACTGTGCTCAGCCCAATATCTTTAGAAAGTGTCCTCGTGTCCCTGAAAATATGCTGTCTTTGGAAAACCTTGCCCTAGTTGTGTGATAAAAAAGCACACAAGGTCAAACTATGTGTAGCAAATATAAATGACATCAGGATCACTTAAGACTAAAATCAATTGAGAGGAAGCACACGGACACCTGTCTTGGTCTATGCTAGGCTTTTGGGGGTTAAGTTTGGAATTTATTCATTCACTTAGTCATTGACTCCACAATGTAATTGAGCCCCTGGCTTAAGCTGGCACTGTGATAAATGCTTAGATACAATGCTAAGCCAATGCACAGAAGTCCCTCCTGCTGGGAATTTCCTCCTGGGAATCAGCAAGCGGGGATTAATAAATAACCACAGAATTAAAATCAGTGCTCGTGTGTCATTGTCTTTGGAAGGCAATGTCCGAGATGCCATGAGGTGCTTTGGTAGAGATGCCAATGCCATTGTGGGGGTGTAGTGCTTCCTGTGAAGGCTCAAGAAATAACCTGCAGCATTGTGTGTGTGGTAGTGGAGAGAGATGGGGAAGGGTTTGGGAAAGGGAGGGGCTTGGGGCAGCCAGGAGGCTGATGCCCTGCATTTCCCTAGGGGTAATTATGTGAGAAAGCTCTTAATGTTCAAGAAAATACACATATTTTAAATTCACCCTGGCTGCAGTCTGGGAATGCATTGGGGGCCCAGAGTAGAGGCAGGGAGATACGCCAGGAGGCTGATGCAGCAAGCAGTCCAGGAAGAGGATGATGTGATTTGGACTCAGCCCAAGTAGAGAGCCTTGGATAGATTTGAAAGCCATTGGGAGCATATCCTTATTTGGGTGTGGGGCTAGAGGAGGGATTAGTCAGAAGGAGGGATTGGGGCTACTTTCGTTCTTATGGCTGCAAAATCTTTTTACCTGGGTTCACTGAAATATGGAATACTAGAAGAAGACCAGATTTAGGGGTGAATTTGGCTTTGAAGACTGGGATGCTTTAGAACTGTGCAGGTGTTTGCTACAAGACCCACTGATGGGATCTGCCTGGTTCTGACTCCTTTCCTATTTCTCTAAAAATGGAGGTTGTAAATGATGAGTGTAATGAATTGATCCAATGTTCACTTTTCTTCCTTGCCTCTCATGTGGATGTGTTAATGAACAATGAGAAGGTGAAAAATGGCATCAGGAGAGGAGGAATAGGTCTGCCCGATATACCGATCGGAACTAAGTGAGCCTTGACCGTAGATAGACCAGAGCTTGGCAGACACATAGAGTTTAGAACACATTGTGTTGTTAAATTTCTTTTTTAAAAATATTTTTATATTTTTATTTTAATTTTTTTATTATACTTTCAGTTCTGGGACACATGTGCAGAATGTGCAGGTATGTTACGTAGGTATACATGTGCCATAGTGGTTTGCTGCACCTATCAACTCATCATCTAGGTTTTAAGCCCCACATGCATTGGGTATTTGTCCTAATGCTCTCCCTCCCCTTGCCCCTCACCCTCTGACAGGCCCCGGTGTGTGATGTTCCCCTCCCTGTGTCCATGCGTTCTCATTGTTCAACTCCCACTTATGAGTGAGAACATGCGGTGTTTGGTTTTCTGTTCCTGTGTTAGTTTGCTGAGAATGATGGTTTCCAGCTTCATCCAAGTCCCTGTAAAGGACATGAACTCATCCTTTTTTTATGTCTGCATAGTATTCCACAGTGTATATATACCACATTTTTTTTATTATTATTATACTTTAAGTTCTAGGGTACATGTGCACAGCATGCAGGTTTGTTACATATGTATACTTGTGCCATGTTGGTGTGCTGCACCCATTAACTCGTCAGCATCCATCAACTCGTCATTTACATCAGGTATAACTACCAGTGCAATCCCTCCCCTCTCCCCATAATAGGCCCTGGTGTGTGATGTTCCCCTTTTCGAGTCCAAGTGATCTCATTGTTCAGTTCCTACCTACGAGTGAGAACATGCATTGTTTGGTTTTCTGTTCTTGCGATAGTTTGCTGAGAATGATGGTTTCCAGCTGCATCCATGTCCCTACGAAGGACACAAACTCATCCTTTTTTATGGCTGCATAGTATTCCATGGTGTATATGTGCCACATTTTCTTAATCCAATCTGTCACTGATGGACATTTGGGTTGGTTCCCAGTCTTTGCTGTTGTAAATAGTGTTGCGGTAAACATATACGTGCATGTGTCTTTATAGTAGAATGATTTATAATCCTTTAGGTATATACCCAGTAATGGGATGGCTGGGTCAAATGGTATTTCTGGTTCTAGTTCCTTGAGGAATCAGCACATTGTCTTCCACAATGGTTGAACTAATTTACACTCCCACCAACAGTGTAAAACTGTTCCTATTTGTCCACATCCTCTCCAGCATCTGTTGTTTCCTGACTTTTTAATGATTGCCATTCTAACTGGCCTGAGATGCTATCTCTTTGTGGTTTTGATTTGCATTTCTCTAATGACCAGTGATAATGAGCTTTTTTTCATATGTTTGTTGGCTGCATACATGTCTTCTTTTGAGGAATGTCTGTTCATATCCTTTGCTCACTTTTTGATGGTTTTTTTTTTTCTTGTAAATTTGTTTAAGTTCCTTGTAGATTCTGGATATTAGCCCTTTGTCAGATGGGTAGATTGCAAAAATTTTCTTCCACTCTGTAGGTTGCCTGTACTCTGATGATAGTTTCTTTTGCTGTGGAGAAGCTCTTTAGTTTAATTAGATCCCATTTGTCAATTTTGGCTTTTGTTACCATTGTTTTTGGTGTTTTAGCCGTGAAGTCTTTGCCCATGCCTATGTCCTGAATGGTATTGCTTAGGTTTTCTTCTAGGGTTTTTTATGGTTTTAGGTTTTACATTTAAGTCTTTAATCTGTTGTCTTTCTTACTCATACTTTTCCATTTCCTTTTTTCCATGTACAGAAGATGAAGGTTTTATTGTGAAGATTTTAGGTCCAAGAAGTTCTGTCTGTTTTTCTTTTATTAAGGAAAGGATTGATGGTTTTGGCATTAAGGAAGTCCAATAGGATTTTAAGAGATCTTATCTTCACAGCAAAGCACTGAAAGTCTTCAATGACTTCCACATCCAGTAAAACGTGTCTCTGAGGTTTTATTGTTCACAAAGCTGCCCCAGTTTTTGCCAGCCATCCACTCTGAAGTCAATCTCTTTGACTTCAGTTCTGCTGTCTGATACTTCCGCAAGTGAACTATTCTGGGGACGCACCTCATTGCTGTATTGGCAATGGCATTTCAGCTTTTTCATCCTCCTGAGTGACTAGAGAGTCCAGCCAGCCCCTCCAGCATCTTTACAAGCCATTCATGTGTTGAGTGGAGTCTCATTTAACCACCAAACTATTATCATGTCTTTCTCCACTCAGATCTATTGTATATTGACCAGTGCTTAGTAGGTTTACTGTGTGGATAATTTTTTATTTTGAAGGTGGGGAACTTCTGTTCTCACATGCATGTACAGAATATTGAATTTGATGTCTTGGTCATACACTTCAGCTAAAATCAGAATTTTATTCTGTCTAGACAAGATTAAGAAGATGTATAGCCTTTTGCTTGTTGCTGTGCTGACGTGGCTGATGGCTTGAATAATTTAAGCCAATCATACAGTCGGTTTCTGACCGTAGCATGTATCTGTGAAGAGCTGACCCCGAGTGCAGTGCAGTTTCATGCAGATGAGTGTGTTTGTAAGTGCAGGATGGGGGACACATCTCTGCCCTGTACATAACTCAGTTTCAGTACCAGCTGTGGCCACCCTGAGCTGGTTCCCGGCAGGATTAGTTTTTGAGGTGGACCCTAAAGGACAGGGTGGGATTAATACTCAGGGAATCACTTTGGGAGTGTGAATGTCAGTGCTGCTGGGCCATGGAAGAGTTTGAAGCATGGTGTCCATTATCAGAGGTGTTTTCAGAAGATCCTTAGGGAGTAGTGTTTGGGAACGGTTGGTTTTGATGGGGGATGCTGGAGAAGGGACCAGTGAAAACACTGCATCAGTATCACACATGATTGCCGGTCAGTAAACTTGTGAAATTGGGTCTGGTCTTTTCTCTCTCTCTCTCTCTCTCTCTCTCTCTCTCTTTCTCTCTTTCTCTTTCTTTCTTTCTTTCTCCTTCCTTCCTTCCTTCCTTCCTTCCTTTCTTCTTTCCTTCCTTCTTTCCTTCTTTTCTTTTCTTTTCTTTCTTTTTTGACAGGGTCTTGCTCTATTGCCCAGGCTGGAGTGCAGTGGTGCCATCTCAGCTCACTGCAACTTCTGCCTCCCGGGTTCAAGCGATTCTCATACCTCAGCCTCCCATGTAGCTAGGACCACAGGCGTGTGTCATCAAGCCTGGCTAATTTTTATATTTTTAGTAGAGATGGGGTTTCGCCATGTTGGCCAGGCTGGTCTCGAACTCCTGACCTCAAGTGATCTGCCCACTTCGGCCTCCCGGAGTGCTGTGATTACAGGCGTGAGCCACCACGCCTGGCCCAACTGGGTCATTTCTTGAGGAATAGTGAACTGTGGCAAATTAGGCCCAGATTCTTATCTCATTGACCATGGAATAGGTGGTATGGGAGGAGGAAGCAGAGATGCTGTGGTTAAGCCTACAGCAGAACATTCAGGCCAGCATCTGTCTGCCCTCTCTGCTATGCCAGACATGGGCTTGTGCAGGGAGGACCAGCAGTGCCCACTCCTAAGTCGGCTCTCAGTAAGGCTGGTGGGTGGATAGTGAGGGAGCAGAAGAATAGACCGCATCTTCTGCTTGCTGGGTCTTTGAGAGAAATACTGATTTTTTTTCTTTTCCTATATAGAAGAAAGGAAAGTATCTTTCTTTTCCTGCATGGAAGAAGGTTTTCATTTTCAGTTTTTGTTCTTTTGAAGTGTAACATTGCAGTCAAATGTGAAGTGACAGACAAAAATTTTAAGGGCTCAAAGGATGTTGACAAATTTTAGAGTAGTAGATGACTTATATAAGTGTTGTTTTCTCTGTCTCAAAACATATTCCATGCTCATTTCAGTTGCTTCAGAGTTGCCAGTGTTTGCAGAATACCCGTGTAATAGCCATTTATACAAGGTGGTTTATTTTTCTCATGCAAAATCCTCATAAGTTTCCTTGTGAGTTTGTGAGGGCTGCTGGAACAAAGTGCCACAAACACAGTGACTGAAAACAATGGAAATTGAGCCTCTCATGATTCTGGAGGCTGGAGGTCTGAAATCACGGTGTCAGCAGTGCCAGGCTCCTTCTGAAGCCTGCAGGGAAGAATCTTTCTTTGCCGCTTTGAGCTTCCAGTGGTTGCTGGCAGTCCTTGGATTGCAGCTGCATCCCTCTCGTCTGTGTCCTAATCACTTGATTGTTTTCTGCCCGTGTGTCTCTCTCTGTCTCTCTCTTCTTTTCTTAGAAAGATACTGATCATGTTAGATTTAGGATCCTCCCTTTTCCAGTATGACTTCGTCTTCACTAATTAAATCTGTAACACTCCTGTTTCCAAATACAGTCAACCTTTGAGGTCCTGAGGTTATGACTTTATCTTTTTTGGGGGTGTCTTAGTCTGTTTATGATGGGTAAACATAAATTACAGATTGGGTAATTTATGAAAAACAGAAATTCTCACCACTCTGGAGGCTGGGAAGTCCAAGATCAAGGCACTGGCAGGTTCAGTTTTCTAGTGACCTGCTCTCTGCTTGTAGATGGTGCCTTGATGCTCCATATTCCAGATGTGAGGAATGCTGTGTCCTTAAAGGGCAGAAGGTGGAAGGGCTTAGAGGGCTGCCTACTGCCCAAAGCCTCCTTTACAGGGTCCTTAATGCCATTTATGAGGGAGGAGCTTTCATGGCCTAAATACCTCTTAATACCATCACATTGGCCATTGAGTTTCACCACCTGGATTTTGGAGGGGAGGTTGTCCAGGCAGCTTCCAAGGACTGGACATTGGGGTATAGGAAGTTTCCTGGACGTTGTCATTTTCTGTTGGGCTGAACTTAAGTCATGTGACTACATCTAACTGCGTTAGGGGCTGGAGAGAGTGGTCCTTGTTCAAGGCTGTTGTGCATTGGCTAAAAATTGGGAGTTTTGTTAATCACAGAAAATGAGAGCAGATTTTGAGGAGAGCTGACAGCTTTTGCCACATCTACAAAATTTTGGATGGGGTGGGGGTGATCTAGGTTGTTTATTCTGTTTCTAAGCCACTGTAGCTTCTCTCATTGAGTTATACCTACCATTTGAGGAGCAAAAGGGAGTTTTCCTACATATAATTATGTTAGGTTTGTTATGGTTAGCAGGACTTTGTTTTATTCAGTTAAATTGCATTGTGTAGTTGCTAACTAGTATGGAAAATAGCAATAAGCGAGAGATTGGGCTATTCCTGCTGTCTAGGAGGAGGCATTGACTAAGGAAAAAGATAAGTGTAGGTGGAGCACGGTGGCTCACGCCTGTAATCCCAGCACTTTGGGAGGCCAAGGTAGGTAGATCACTTGAAGCCAGGAGTTGGAGACCAGCCTGGCCAACATGGTAAAACCCCATCTTTAGTATAAATACAAAAATTAGCCAGGTATGGTGGCAGATGCCTGTAATCCCAGCTACTCGGGAGGCTGAGGTAGGAGAATCACTTGAACCCGAGAGGCAGAGGCTGCAGTGAACCGAGATTGTGCCACTGCACTCCAGCCTGGGCGACAGAGAGAGACACTGTCTCAAAAAATATATATATATAATATATGTTATATATATTGTTATATGTAACAATAATAAGTTATTTTGAAAAGAAGCTTATAAAATATGTTTTAAGAGATAGAAGCCTTTTTTTTTTTTTTTTGGTAAAGAACACTGACTTAGTGATAGTGAATAAGTTGTACGTCAATTTGACATGCACGAGGGAGTCTGAGAAAGGCCATTTGAATCTAAGGGACCAGACAGAGCCAGAGCTGCCTTCAGAGGCTCTGCCCTGTGTTTGCTGCCTGCCCTTCCGGGCTAACTCGCTTTCTGAAGGCTGGGAATGGCCTTGACTTTCATGTTGCCAGCATCTAGCGTGGGGCTTGGCACACGATGAGGGTTCATGAAATATTCATCAGATCATTTCCAACCAACTCCCGTGTTCACCATTAGTAGCACAAAGGTGCAATAGTAGAAATATGCAGGCTGTAAATGCACTCAACCTCAGAGCAGTATTTTCAGTTTATTTAGGAACCAGTGTACTTGTTGAAAAAAATTACACAGATAGCTCCTAAAATTACAAAGATAGTTCATGGCCATGAACTCTTTATATGTTTATTTATTAAATAAATATCATATGCTGATATGAACTGATACTTTAAATAGGGTTGGTAAAATGATCTGTAGGCTGTATAAAGTTTTATGTTGCAAATTCCGTGGAAGCAGTGACTTTTGTTTGTGCTTTTGTTTCTGTAATTTAAACAATCTGTGTTTTTCCCATTTTCTTTAGAACTTTTTGCTACTTGATGAGATATTGCAGCGTAACCGTCAGCCACCGTCAGATGGTAAAAAGATGGTGCATGTGCAGGACTTTACTGCTTTTTGGGATAAGGTAACATATCCTTAATTGCAAGATCATGACTGCTAATAGATAATGAGTGACATTGATTTAATACAGAATTTTGAGGTGTTACACATGGTATAAAATATGGCTTGCTCATTTACTGTAAGTATGTTAAAGATTCTCAAAATTAGGAGTAAGTTTTGCAATTAATAGAAAGTAGGTATGAAATCAGACTTAGGTATTTGACAACTTGTATTTTATCTCATTTTCAAAAAACCAATGAAAGTGTTACCTCATTCTAAACTAAATGTCAGTGTTTGGACATTGGCAACATTGGATTTTATAGGATTGGACAGACTGGGGTGCGGCATGGAATGGGTTAACTGCTGAGTACATTGTAAATTATTACAGAGACTTTGAGGTATCAGTGCACATTTTCACCTTACTGTTTTCAGGTCATCTTATTACATATTGAGAAAGCCCATGACTTGGATTTTTGCCACGGGGTTGGGTTGGGGCTCCCCTATTCCAAGCACCTGGATGTTGCCAGCTGCTTTGGTGGCAGCCCAAGGCAGAGGGGAGGCTGCAGGCTGGCGGAGCAAGCTCCATGGATTCCTGACTGAAGGGTTTCACTGTGTGGTAAGCGGACAGGTAGTTCAGGCAAGGCCACAAGGATTTTTCAGCACTTGGTTTACTCATAACATTTAGGCAAACGGGAACAACAGCAGGGGCCACCCACAGGAAGTACTTAGGCTCAGTGCATCTCCTGTTACCCACAACTCCAGGGCCCTCCTTATGCTTCCAAGGAAGCAGTGGGCTCCCTGCCCAATGCTCATAGAAGCCACTACTATGGCACCAGCTTTTCATGAAAAGAAAGGCTGCATTGTAAGTCGAATGGCAAGGAGACAGGAGGCAACGCGCAAATTTGTCTTCCCTAGCTGGGGGATGGGGCAGGTTTTACAGGCAGAGGGTAATGAGGCGTGGTTCGATTGGTTCTTGCAATGAAGTGATGCCGGGGCTGGATCTGATCGCATCCTGGATCAGGCCATGAGGTGTCCGCTCTGAACTCGTTCCTCCTTCCTTGGTCCCAGCACTTGGGTTCTGCCTATGGTTGTGTGCTTGGTTCATCTGGAAATGCTCAGATTACATAACTCGCAACCTGGGATCCATGGCAACTGAAAAACAGTTTACTATGTTATTACGCAGAGTTGAACCAGATTGGACTGGTTCTGTGGTTATGCTTACCTGAGTCCGGGGTCCTCTGCAAATCCACTTGTCTCAGTCTGTGTTAGTCTGGAAAACAGAACATACAGCATGGGAGAGGGAATTTCGTGCAGAGAATTCATTACATAGGTGATGAAAGAAAGAGCACAAAGGGAAAGCAGGGGTGGAAGAGGCCACCCTGAGACCAGCCATGGCAGGAAGCTGCACCCCTGGGGCTGGAGATGATGTCTGCCAGGAGCAGAGCCCAGTGGCCCGGCTGCCAGCAAGATTTCGGATCAGAGGGTAAGGGTCTCTTCTGAGGGCGCTGGGACCACTTGGACTGCTTAAAACAGGTGGGCAGTGCTGGTGGTGACCAGCTCCTCCCCTCTCCGGGTGCTCTTCGTGGCTGACCTTGAGTTGTAGTGTAGTTTGCTGGAGCCAAGAGCCAATAGGCGGTTGAGCAGCACTCCTGACCAGCCCCACTGTCTCCGCCCTCTCGTGTGGGACAAATGTCAAAACTCTAGACTCCAGACTCTTCCTTTCTCTACATGCCCTTGGCTCTAAGTATCACACTCCCTGTTTCATGTTTGCCTAATTCTGATGTAATTTTTGCCATCTCGACTGACAGAACAATAATGTGTTCCCAAATATATAGAACATCATTGCACCTTGTGCACATGGAAACTCACACAAGGTACGTCACCTGACCGGACAATTTCTCCTTACCTGCTGGCATTCCCACCTCATACACTTTATTTATTTATTTATTTATTTATTTATTTATTTATTTATTTATTTTGGAGATGGAGTCTTGCTCTTTTGCCCAGGCTTTAGTGCAGTGGTGTGATTTTGGCTCACTGCAACCTCCGTCTCCCAGGTGCAAGTGATTCCCTTGCCTCAACCTCGTGAGTAGCTGGGATTACAGGAACACTGCACCATGCCTGGCTAATTTTTGTATTTTTAGTAGAGACGGGGTTTCTGCCACGTTGTCCAGGTTGGTCTTGAATTTCTGGCCTCAAGTGATCTGCCCACCTTGGCCTCCTGAAGTGCTGGGATTACAGGTGTGAGCCACTGCGCTCAGCTCTAATACACTTTAAGCATTGATAGAAAAGCTCTGTGAACATCCACTAGCAAAAAGCACTCTAGGTGAATGCTGTTGAGCTAGAGGAAGGCACTGCGGTAGCCACCACACACTGTGTAGGTCCCATTTGCAAATTTTTTTTGTACCAAACTCTGCAACATTGTAAAATGGGCTGTTTTGTTGTTGTTCAGTTCCTAGACAACGTTGACAGCTGCATTGAAACAGAACACTCCACCGTTTCCTGGGCCTTGTCTTGGGGTGATTATGCCCCACGCTGCCAGGGATTATTAGGGAGGCCATGCAGCTGAGAGGGTGCTTGGGTGGGAGGAGGGGCACAGACACTGGGGCTTTTGGAGAGAAGCTGCAGAGGAAAGAAGGGTGTGCTGGGCTGGGATTCGGGAGAAAGACAGAGGCCCCAGCAGCAGCCCTGCTGGATAGACCAGTGGGTATTGGGGGAAAGGTCTTCTCACCAGCCTAGGGTCTCATTTAGAAAACAAACGGGCTTGTGCTGAATCTCTAAGCTGTAAAGTCTGTGGCCCTGTGGGAGCCTGTGACTCTCCATGGGGCAGGGATTTGCTTCTGCTTTCTTCACTGCTCTGGCCCCAGGGCCCAGCATAGGGTCGGCCCCAGAGTGGGGGCTCAGTCTGCCTGCCTTAGTGTCCTGGAGCCTGGAGGTCTCAGAGGGAAGGGGCCTCGCCTTCTGAGCTGTCGAGTGCTGCCCCCTTCTGGCTGCGGCGCACCAGTGCGGGGTCCCAGGCCTCCAGGTGGGGCAGAAACCTGCTCTAAGAACCAGGGCCGTGATGGGAAGCTGGGTTTTGCATGTGGCTCACTCTTTTGCAGTCAAAACTGAGTAAAAAGAAGTAAAATCAGAAATAGTTGTTAGGAAAGAGACACACTGCAAAGGAGGGGAAAGGGACAGGTTGACCAGTTGTGTTTTTTCATCCTTTTGTAATCACAGAAATAAGTGGGTTTCAGTTGTCTTAAAAGACAATGTTACTTAATCAGGAATACAGAGTAGACCCTTTACATTTTAGAGGAGGAACACTTTATATAGTAAGGCTAAGTCAAGCAAGACTTTGTGAATTTGTGACGTTTGCACTTACAAAATCGTGTAAATAGGTCACATTTTGTTTAACGTTATTTTTTCCAAGTGTTTAGGTAATAATGTATTACTTTTTTAAAAAAGACATAGTTGATAGGCATGTAGGAAGGAGTAGAGAAACCTCTTCTGGATGGTTTTTATATAATTCCTATGATATCTGGGGCTAGTTTCTTTGTGATTAAAAGTGATCATGATTGACTTGGTCTGTGGCCATACGATAATATGGTACGGGACACATTTATAAGGGGTCAGTTTACATACACACATATTTTGGTATTTGACCATTTATAAAAATATTTGTGATTATTTGGGTGTGTGACTGTTAAGTCGTTTCCAGATAAATTTTTCATTTTGAAGGTTATCTTGATCTCTTGTTCCTCCGCGGTGCTTTCTGTCTTTTGGGCATTTTACTAATCGCACGTGCCCACCTGAGATGTGGAGAGGGGTTGATGAGTACCCGTTTGTGGACTGGGCCAGCTCAGCATCTTTAGGTTGCGGGTTGGTTGACTTCATGCGTGCTTCCGTCTTCCATCATCCCAGGGGTGTTCCACCCTTCAGGGATGCCAGATTCATTTTGAGGAATCCTTTTCTAGAGTTGAGGAGGCTGCATTGCCTTTGATTCACTCTTGATCATTTTTCTAGGATATGGATGAGCATTTACCAAAGTGTGTTGTGCGGAAGAATAACCCTTTCTGAAAGGATTTGGGACTCAAATAAATTTGCTAAATGCCCACCCCCCAGACACACATGGTCAGGTCTCTCCAGTCTATCCACGAGAAATTCAGATGAAGACTGTAAATGTGAGACTTAAACCCCTTTAGGATTCCTCCCAAATTGTAGCTGTTTTTACTTCACTTAACAGTATCAATTTTTGTTTGCTAGTGTTGATGTCTGGGTTTGGATAAAAGTTCTCATCGTTGGCAGTTTTTACGGTTGAGGTTCTATACTCTGAATTTAAAACCATTCCTCTCTTTATTTGTACCAAGTGACTTTTGCTTTTTTAAAAGATAGACAATTCAAAGTATTGATTGTCCTTGTGTGAGAAGAGGAAAGCTCCTCATTTTGGTTTGTCATGCTCTTGTAAACTGTCCCTTCTCCCTGATACGCACTTAATCCTCTCGATTGAAAATATTTAGAAGCTCTTTGTAAAAGTAATGAATTTGATTTGGTCTCCTAAATAATAAACTGTAAAAGAACCTTTTTTTTTTTTTTTTTTGAGATAAGGTCTCACTGTGTCACCCAGGCTAGAATGCAGTGGTGCAATCTTGGCTCACTGCAGCCTCAATCTCCTGTGCTCAAGGAATCCTCCTACCCATGAACATATACTTAATTTCATTATTCTTCAGTTTTTGGTTGTTGTTAAATTAGAGCTCTGGTTACAGGGTTGACCACCATTTGTAGAATTTCATTTGCCAAGAGTGACTTTATAGTATAAAGTGCCTTCTTGCTGGCTGGGCGTAACTGAGGTTCGTGCTTTATCAAGTGAAAATGGAGAGATTAGTGGAGATTTCACATCATCTATTAGCCAAGGACTGGGCATGCCATGTACTCATGCTGCCATCTTGTGGAGGTTAATGAAATAGAATATTAAAACCAAGGGACAGAAGGAAAACTTACAAATGATTGAAAAGCTCCCGTACTGAACATTATATTAAGAATATTGTTTTAAATGAGAACACATGGACACAGGGAGGGGAACATTACACATCGGGGCCTGTCAGTGGGCGGGGGGCAAGGGGAGGGAGAGCATTAGGACAAACACCTGATGCATGCAGGGCTTAAAACCTAGATGACAGGTTGACAGGTACAGCAAACCACCATGGCACATGTATACCTATGTAACAAACCTGCAGGTTCTGCACATGTGTCCCAGAACTTAAAGTTAAAAATATATATATATTGTTTTAATAAGTTAGCATGAGTTTTCATTTCAAGAAGGTTGCCTTGTCATTGTTACTATCTAAATTTTGTGGAAGTGTGAAGCTGTGTTCACATGAAAATCGGGTAAAAGAGAATGGGCCTTCCTTAAGTACTGAAGACTCCAAACTGTTTAAAACCCACGAAAAAAAATGTGATTTATGAAAAGGACTCTAGGATACAATATATTAAAATAGGAAGGAGAAAGATTTGGGTTATGTTCGTGTATCAGTGACTATTGTATTGTTTTCTTCTCTTTTTGAAGTGATTTGTGTGACTTTATTGAAATGGGCACATTTTATAAACTTTAATTTGTAGGCATCAGAGACCCCAACTCTACAAGGCCTTTCCTTTACTGTCAGACCTGGTGAATTGTTAGCTGTGGTCGGCCCCGTGGGAGCAGGGAAGGTGAGTTAGAATGGCTTTTGGCAGCTTGACGCACCCCACTTCTCATATTAACTTCTTGGGTTTGAGCCCAAGGCTACGTGTAACACATTTTTGAATTGGGTATGCTTGGCACGGCATTTCTTAGTACATGGAACATTCGTTTTGCAAGAAGGGTCACATGACCAAGTAAATGTGGGCAGTGCAACTCCTGTTTCTCTTGGTTCTTCAAGTTGCGTAATTGGGAACTCCTAGAAGTTGGACATCACCATGAAGGAAATTATTTACGTGATCACGATGCAGGATGGATTGACTAAGAAAGTGGGAACTTCTTTTTGTCAAAGTGAACCCTAGATGCTACAAGACGTGGAGGTTGTGAAGGCTTGTCTGAAAAGCTTTAAACATGTTTTGATATGACTTCTCCAAGTCACATGAACATACATTTAATAAACCTGTAGCCAGGTGTTCAGTCCTGTGTTAGGAGTAAAAGATACACCTGTAATCAAGACCCAGACACCACTGCCCTCCAGAAGTTTCTGGTATCTGGGGTGAGACAGATATACAAACAGATCATTTCAGTTCAATGTTCTAAGTGTTCCAATAGTGGGGGGCGCAGACATGTCACGTCTGTGCATTGTAGAAGATGTGAAGGAAACATGCATACAGAATTAGTATCATGCATTCTAAAGCAACGCAATACATCTAGATGTAGGTATATAACCAATAGGGCGGTTTCACAATTGAAGTTTGCTCTCCAGAGACACGATTCTTGGGTAGTTAAAAATAAAAGTCCTTCGTAGTGCACAGGATATATTGTTTATTTTTATTTATTCATTCATTTATTCATGTATGTATGTAGGTTTAGTTTTTGAGATAGGGTCTTGCTCTGTCGCCCAGGCTGAAGTGCAGTGGCGCGATCTAGACTCAGTGCAACCTCCACTTCGGGTTCAAGTGATTCTCATGCCTTAGCCTGTCAAGTAACTGGGATTACAGGCGTGCCACCATGCTCGGTTAATGTTTGTAGTTTTAGTAGAGATGGGGTTTCACCATGTTGGCCAGGCTGGTCTTGAACTCCTGGCCTCAAGTGATCCACCCGCGTTGGCCTCCCACAGTGCTGGGATTATAGGCGTGAGCCACTGCGCCTGGCCAGGATATGTTATTTACATATAGCTTTTCTAGAACTAGTTCTTTGTCAGAAAGGATACCTGCATGCAGAAACAATGCATTCAATATTGGATATATGAACTATATGTCATGCTTGGCTACCCTGTTGCTGTAAACATTCTTAGTTGATCTTTGTTCCATGTACCATTTCATTTAGGGGAATGAAACTCATTTAGGGAAACTCATTAGGGCAGAGTACATTGTTACACTCTATTTTAACATTCCTTATAAACCCCTAGTTTATATGGACCAAAATGTTATTTCCATTTTTTATGCACAATTTCCTGGCTGTACTAGATCCTCTTTTAAATGAATGAATGATGTTTTTCAAGCTCCCAGGACTGGGCAAGGCAGCACTGCAGTGGCTTATTCTTGTCTCGAGTGTTGACTGAACATGTGTTTTTTTTACAATCTGTTTCAGTCATCACTGTTAAGTGCTGTGCTCGGGGAATTGGCCCCCAGTCACGGGCTGGTCAGCGTGCATGGAAGAGTTGCTTATGTGTCTCAGCAGCCCTGGGTGTTCTCGGGAACTGTGAGGAGTAATATTTTATTTGGGAAGAAATATGAAAAGGAACGATATGAAAAAGTCATAAAGGCTTGTGCTCTGAAAAAGGTGAGTGATGACTTTCGCATTTCATGGACTCCGATGTCAGTGTTCACTTGAACAACAAGGTTTTTTAACTTTTTTTTTTTTTAATTTTGAAAGACCTTTGAATATTATTTCATACCTTAAGGCAGTCCTCCCAGTAAATAAACACACACATGCTCTGTCCTCTTCAGTCTGATGTGAAAATGATATTTACAGGGTGAATGTGGGGGGGGGGGGGTTGGTTGGTTTTGTGAAGTTTTATTTACTTTTAACTTTTTTTTTTTCCAAATGGACAATTATAAAAATTTGCAAAAGTGGAGAGAAGGGTGTCTTGAACCTGCATGTACCCATTGCTCAAGTTCAAGTGCAATCAACTTGTAGCCAATTCTACTCCATCTCTACCCCTACCTTCTGCTAGCTCCACCCCTACCCCAGATTCTTCCGATGTACACCCTCGACCTCAATTGTATTTTATTTGTAATACCTTATTATTTATCTCTAGAAGATAAGAACACTTTTGAAAAAAAAATTACATTTCATTCAAGAAAAATCACCAAAATTTCTTGCTCTCTTCAACTGGCTCGGCAGAGATTACGGTGCTTTAGTATCTCATTACCCACTGGTTTGCCTCAGACTCCGGAAGATGTCTGCACCGTGCACTTGGCTGATGTTTCCTGCTTGGGTCCCTCTCAGACCATAGGTTTCCTTCTCCACTCCCTTTAAAAAAGAAAATTTGTTTCAGTAGATTTTGGGGTATGGGTGGTTTTTGGTTACATGGATAATTTTTTCAGTGCAATTTATTATTTAAAGGAAACAAACTGTTTTAAAATTTATTTTTCATTGTGTGTCATTTCACCAAGAGAGTGATTGTTTTCAGAAAAGATGAAGTGTTTGATGGTACACTGAGGTTTTCATAAAATTGGTGGATAGTTGATGAAAACTGAGCATACTTAATAGAAGGCTGTAAGTTAGAAAATACAAAAAATGGTAAATACTGCTAAATACTATGTTACCTTCTTTGGGCCATAAAAATCAGTGAATAATGGCATTAAAGGGCTCCCCCCGGGCTCTGTGCAGTGTGGCCTGGACATCCTACTGTTCTTTTGTACTGTCTGGAAAAGGCCGCCACAGACTGTCACAGGTGTGATGCAGAAGGCTTCCAGCCAGGTTTGCGAGGAATGAGTAATTTTGCTTGAGCAATGGCTGGAATATCATAGATTCTATCTATCAGGTGAGTAATATTTGCTGGTGATTTGGACAGAGAAATCATTGCTTATTTAATGGGCCGTTTCTTCCTCCTGGGCTGTTGTTAATGAGAGATGATGCATTTTCAGAAATGACGTTAAGTTAGCAGTAATGAGCTAGATTTTTATTGAATAGTGTATACTGTATAGGAATAGATGGGCTAAGGCAAGCTCCTAGTTATTCAGATTCCACCAGGTGTTAATTTTTTTTCTCTGTCTCACACACACTCACACATATGCGCACACAAAAGTGTATGAAGTTTTAATCTTTTGCCATGATTTCCCAGTGCCTTTGCTAGTGCTATTCTCATTTTGTTTATTTTTTGATATTGCTAGCTTCATTTTTTTTAAAGTAAAATTTTCACTTTATTCAAAGTTGGTACAGAATTGCTAACATTTCCCTAAAATAATTACTATACTTCAGCTTGTCCTGCTGGTGTCCCCCCACTGTCCCCTGCTTCCCTGAATATCCATTTTAGAGAAATTTTTCATAAATACAAGGTCCAAGTAGGGGAATATACAAGGTGATTTCAGTGTGTTGCAGTGAGTGGAGTGTGTCATGTTTTAGGGAATTGAGAAACAGATGGCAAATTTTGCATGTTTTCCCCCATTGGTAGTTACAGTTGATAACCAAGAAACTGCTGATGGACCAGGCCCTGGAGACAGGAAAGATGGTGTGCCATTTTTCAGTGGAAGGGTGGCAATTGGCAACCGGGGCCTTGTCTTTCAGCTCTTTTCCTCCATCATTTCTCTATGACAGGTTAGAAGTGAGGTCCTTGGGACCAATATAGGGCTTTCTTGGGAAGGCTTTGTTGCTCTTTGCATATTAATCTGTCAGTTTAAAGATAACCTACTAGTAAACGCTAGAATTTAAGAATGATTTATTCCATAGTAGGCTGTGGTTTCAAGAGTTGAATGTTGCTTATGGCTGGGAAAGTGGAGGATGGGAGAGATGAAATGAACTGTGTGAAAATGAAATGAAATGAAATGATCTCAGAGAGATCAACTGAACATTTGCAGTTCAAGTTCAAAGCCATACCCGCCTAGCTCCAGACTCCATTTCCCCTCTGCCAGGCCACCTCTCAGTTGAGAGTGTTTATAAGTTAGGTGATTGATAAAAAGGTAGAATGTGGGACAAAATGTTTTTCAAGCCTTCCCTTTTTACCTGTTCAGTTTCTGGTACCCACATGAGACCCCAGGTCCCAGGTCACGCAGCCTTGCCTTGCTCCTCCCCGTGTCAGAAAGGCTCTGGGGGAAAGCGGGGGTTAGGACAGTGGCTGCCACTGAGCTTCTGCCATAGCCACCTTTGAGGACTGGCCCAGTAACTCTGACAGTGTCCCAGGCACCTGTGGGCTTCTGCGTGGCAGGCAGACTCCAGTGGCAATGGGGTCCCCTCGGGGCTGGGCTGCATGGTGATTTCTCGGTTCCTTCCTGGATGTGTATAAGCACAGACTGCTGGCCCCCGTGCATGGTTCCATCCTTGGTAGGACGGTGGGCCTCCAGTGGAGAAGTCGAACAGAGCAGGAAGCTGGCCCAGCTTTGTCATTTGCTCGCTGTCACTGTGGGTTTTTTTTTTTAATTTTGAGATGGAGTCTCACTCTCACTCTGTCACCCAGGCTGGAGTCTAATGGTGTAATCTCGGCTCATTGCAACCTCTGCTTCCCAGGCTCCAGTGATTCTCCTGCCTCAGCTTCCTGAGTAACTGGGATCACAGGTGCATGCCACCATGCCTGGCTAACTTTTTTGGACTTTTAGTAAAGATGAGCGTTTTGCTATGTTGGCCAGCTGGTCTTGAACTCCTGACCTCAAGTGATCCACCTGCCTTGGCTTCCCATAGTGCTGGGATTATATGCATGAGCCACCATGCACGACCAGCTCGGTGTCACTTTGGACATGTCATATTACCTGCTGTGGGCCCTTGATGTCTCTGCTGCGAAATAAGGACATAGGGTGAGATGGTTTCCCAGAGGTTTTGCTACCGTTCTCAACTGCCATTTATGACTGTTTAGCAGGGGACTGGCAAGAAACCAGGGATCCTCTTAATGAGTTACGAGACCATTTGCTAACTCCTTTTCAAATCCGCATGTCAGTGGTGGGTGTAAGATGGCCATAGAAATAGCAATCCTGGAATTATTTTGGCTTGTAGGTACAGAGATTGCGTGTGTAATCAAAACCTGCTGGACAGAAATGGTCCTGGGTGTCTCTGGGTGTTTGCCTCTGTTTCATTTCTTATTAAATGGGGGAGATACAGCAGGATTATGAAGACTGCAGGCAATGTCTGTAAAATGCAAACATGCCAGGTTTTTGCTAAATAGTAGCTATTGCCCTTTTCTGTAAATCAGTTAATAAGATAAATAAATGATTTTGCCTTATACACTTTCTCATTCCCATCCCGGCCACCCTCCACTGCAAAAAAAAAAAAAAAAAAAAAAAAAAACAGAAGTCCCAGAGAAAAAAATAGGAAATAACAAGAATGCTCAGATATATTGATAACAACTAGATATATTGTACTAGATACAACTGAAGTGAATTTATAAGTTCATTGAGCTAAAAATATCTTTTAGATAAAATAATAAGATAGGAAGCAATAATTCACATTTAGCAATATTGGTTTAGGCTAATTGCTTATTCAAAGTGATATCATAGCAAATGACAGGACATACCTCAGGAAACAACCTACTGATGTTAGATATGTAGGTGGGTAGTGGTTAAAATCCTAGGCCTTGGAGCCAGACAGCTCTGGGATGGAACCTCAGTTCCTCTTTAGTAGGTGTGCGATTTTAGCTCATCGTCTGAACCTTAGAAAGCCTCAGTTTGGTCATCTGTAAAACAGAGATAATAAACTATTCACCTCATAGGCTGTTGTGAGGATAAGATTTAATCAAGAACTTAAAGCATCTGGTTACTAGGCACATAACAGGCCTTCTTCTTAATTATAAGAGCCACCAATTTTGGGTGAAATCACATGAAATGTGACATGCTTGAAAGAATGTATCTGAGTATAGAACTTCCATTATTTGAACTGATATTTATATAGGGGTTCTATACATAGTACAGTAAATAAGTCAACAATAAAAATATTGTTACCCTAATAGATGCAACGTATTAATTTTTTTTTTTTTTTTTTTTTTTTTTTT